>NW_016876537.1:0-821 GCF_001698545.2 Rhinopithecus bieti
CAATCAATTTTCTGACCAAACCTGAAGGTATAATTTTTTTTTTTAATTACAAAGTCAGAAGCCAGTAAGGAATCTGAAAGGCTAGAACACTGATCTAGAATTACGTCAGCTAATACCTATTCTATAATAATGTATTCTTTAAATTCACAAACATACACTAACCAACTCCCACGTGCCAGTGTGGAAAACCTTTATTAGCTGTTCACTAAACCACTTCCCTCTCCCTCCTAGGCACAGCTAGACTACTCTTTTCAGACTCCATTGCAGTTAGCCACAGCTGCATGACTGAGTTCTGGTCACTGGGCTATCAGAAGCAGTGATATATGCCATAACACTCTTCCATGTGTGACCCTCCATTTACCTTCCTCATCTTCCAACCAGATGCAGGAAATCTAGTGAAACTCTCTAGGAGCACCAGGAGACAGGAGAGCCACAAGGTGGAAGGAGCCCAGAGTCACATGTGCAGGAGAAAAATGTAAGTGCCATGGAAACACAATGGAGTATCTTAGGAAAGGCTTTCCAGAAGCTCTGGTAGCAGAGATGGATATTGAATTAAGGTTCAAATGGGAAGAAAAGAAAGCAAAGTCCCCTTAGACAGAAGAGAAAGCATACATAGAACTTTAGATGTGAAAATACTAGATGACATTTCAGCACCAACAAGTTGTCTAAAGTAACTGGCATATGTAGTAAAACACAGGCAAAGCTTTGAATCTTAAAAATTGAGTTGTGGAAAGATTATGAAGAGGCTTGTGTGCCAAGTCAAAGAATTTAGACTTTACCCTATAGGCAGCAGAATCCAGGAAAAGGCTTTAAAACTGGGA
>NW_016876538.1:0-924 GCF_001698545.2 Rhinopithecus bieti
TGAGAAGTTTAGAGAAAAAAGAGTAAAACGAAATGAACAAAGCCTCCAAGAAATATGGGACTATGTGAAAAGACCAAATCTACATCTGATTGGTGTACCTGAAAGTGACGGGGAGAATGGAAACAAGTTGGAAAACACTCTGCAGGATGTTATCCTGGAGAACTATCCCAAACTAGCAAGGCAGGCCAATATTCAAATTCAGGAAATACAGAGAACAACACAAAGATACTCCGTGAGAACAGCAACTCCAAGACACATAATTGTCAGATTCACCAAAGTTGAAATGAAGGAAAAAACGTTAAGGGCAGCCAGAGAGAAAGGTCGGGTTACCCATAAAGGGAAGCCCATTAGACTAACAGCAGATTTCTTGGCAGAAACTCTACAAGCCGTAAGAGAGTTGGGGCCAATATTCAACATTCTTACAGAAAAGAATTTTTCAACCCAGAATTTCATATTCAGTCAAATTAAGCTTCATAAGTGAAGGAGAAATAAAATCCTTTACAGACAAGCAAATGCTGAGAGATGTTGTCACCACCAGGCCTGCCTTACAAGAGCTCCTGAAGGAAGCACTAAACATGGAAAGGAACAAATGGTATAGCCACTGCAAAAACATGCCAAATGGTAAAGACCATCGATGCTAAGAAGAAACTGCATCAACTTATGAGCAAAATAACCAGATAACATCATAATGACAGGATCAAATTCCCACATAACAATATTAACCTTAAAGGTAAATGGGCTAAATGCTCCAGTTAAAAGACACAGACTGGCAAATTCGATAGAGTCAAGATTCATCAGTGTGCTGTATTCAGGCGACCCATCTCACGTGCAGACACATACATAGGCTCAAAATAAAAGGGATGGAAGAAGATCTACCACGCAAATGGAAAACAAAAAAAAGCAGGGGTTGCAATCCTAGTCTGA
>NW_016876539.1:0-817 GCF_001698545.2 Rhinopithecus bieti
TTTTCGTGGAATCTGCAAAGGGAGATTTGGGAGCCCATAGGGGCCACCTGGGAAAAGGAAATATCGTCCTATAATAACTAGAGAGAAGCTTGCTGAGAGATTGCTTTCTGATGTGTGACTTTATCACACTGATTTACACCCTTCCCTTCCCGGAACATTTTGCTAACTCTGTTTTCTTGTGTTCTGCAAAGTGATATTTAGAAGCACATTGAAGGCTACGGAGAAAAAGGAAATATCTTCAGATCAAAACTGGAAAGAAGCCTTCTGAGAAACTGCATTTCGATGTGTGAATGCAACTCCCAGATTTTCACGTTTCTCTTAATTGTTCAGTTTGCTAACACAGTTTTCTGGAAATCTGCAATGGGATACTTCTGAACGCAATGAAGATTGCGGTGACAAAGGAAATATCCTCAGATGAAAACTAGAAAGAAGCTTTGTTAGAAACTTCTTGGTGATGTGTGAATTCATCTCACAGAGATACACTTATGTTTCAGGCAGCAGTCCATTATCACTGTTTTTAAGGAACCTGAAAAGGACTTCTTTGGATCGCATAGAGACCTACACTGATAAAGGAAGTATCATCATTTCAAAACGTGAAAGACGCTTTCTGAGAAACTTCTTTGTGATCTGTGAGTTCCTTTCACAGAGTTACTGCTTAGTTCTCAGGAAGCAGTTTGCTAACACTCTTTTCATGGAATCTGCAAAGTGAGATTGGGGAGCCCATAGGGGCCCATGCTGAAAAGGGAAATATCCTCAGATAATAGCTAGAGAGAAGCTTACCGAGAGATTGCTTTCTGATTTGTGACCTCATCACACA
>NW_016876540.1:0-818 GCF_001698545.2 Rhinopithecus bieti
GGTTTGTTTGTTTTTTTCTTGTAAATTTGTTTGAGTTGTTTGTAGAGTCTCGATGTCAGCCCTTTGTCAGATGAGTAGACTGCAAAATATTTTTCCCATTCTATAGGTTGCCTGTTCACTCTGATGTTAGTTTCTTTTGCTGTGCAGAAGCTCTTTCGTTTAATTAGATCCCATTTATCAATTTTGGCTTTTGTTCCCATTGCCTTTGGTGTTTTATACATGAAGTACTTGCCCATGCCTACGTACTGAATGATATTACCTAGGTTTTCTTCTAGGGTTTTTATGGTTTTAGGTCTAATAGTTAAGTCTCTAATCAATCCTGAATTACTTTTTGTATAAGGAGTAAGGAAAGGATCCAGTTTCCACTTTCTACTTATGGCTAGCCATTTTCCCAGCAACATTTATCAGATAGGGAATCCTTTCTCCATTTCTTGCTTTTGTCAGGTTTGTCAAAGATCAGATGGTTGTAGATGTGTGCTATTATTTCTGAGGGCTCTGTTCTGTTCCATTGTTCTATATCCCTGTTTTAGTACCAGTACCATGTTGTTTTGGTTACTGTAGCCTTGTAGTATAGTTTGAAGTCAGGTAGCTTGATGCCTCCAGCTTTGTTCTTTTGGCTTAGGATTGTCTTGGCAATGTGGGCTCTTTTGTGGTTCCATATGAACTTTAAAGCAGTTTTATCCAATTCTGTGTAGAAAGTCATTGGTAACTTGATGGAGACGTCATTGACTCTGTAAATTACCTTGGCCAGTGTGGCCCTTTTCTCTATATTCATTCTTCCTATCCATGAGCATTGATTGTTCTTCCAATTGTTTGTG
>NW_016876541.1:0-697 GCF_001698545.2 Rhinopithecus bieti
AAGCCATCCTCCCACCTCAGCCTCTTGAGTAACTGGGTCTACAGGTGCACACCACTACACCTGGCCAAGTTTTTTTGTTTTGTTTTGTTTTGTTTTGTTTAATTTTTGTAAAGGGGAGGTCTCACGGTTGGGCGTGCTGGCTCATGCCTGTAATTCCAGCACATTGGGAGGCTGAGGCTGGTGGATTGTCTGAGCCCAGGAGTTCGAGACCAGCTCGGGCAACACGGTGAAACCTTGTCTCTACTAAAATACAAAACATTAGCCAGCCATGGCAGCAGGTGCCTTTAATCCCAGCTATTCAGGAGGCTGAGACAGGACAATTGTTTGAACTCAGGAAGTGGAGGTTGCAGGGAGCCAGGATCATGCCACTGCACTCCAGCCTGGGTGACAGAGCGAGTCTCTGTCTCAAAAAAAAAAAAAAAAAAGCAAAAGAAAAGAAAAAGAAAAAAGATGAGATCTCACTATGTTGCCCTGGTTGGCCTGGAACTCCTGGGCTCAAGTGATACCCCCACCTTGGCCTCCCAAAGTGCTGGGATTACAGGCGCACACTACCACACCCAGCTAATTTTCATATTTTTTCATATTTTGAGACCGCCATGTTGTCCAGGCTGGTCTCAAACTCCTGGGCTCAAGTGAACCTTCCACTTGGGCCTCCCAAAGTGCTGGGATTACAGGCGCATACCACTGTACCTGGCCC
>NW_016876542.1:0-795 GCF_001698545.2 Rhinopithecus bieti
AAGTACCTGGCCACAGCCCATCAGCCCCCCTAGACCTTCCCTTTCCTCTACCCTTGTGCCTGCTGGTCCAGGGGCTGCAGCGACTCACCTGAGGCTGGCAGTCCTCATGGCCACTGCTCTCGTCTTCACTTTCCAGGCCCTTGTTGTTGAAGGACACGTGTCCTGCTTGGCAGATGCAGGAACCATCTGACTTCTGGAAGACCCTGTTCAGGCCCCGACATGTGCAGGTGGAGCCACCTGGGAATAGAGAAGTCCCTTGGCCTCACAGGTACCCAGGAGTGAGCCTGGCTGGTGACCAGCTCTGTCCCTGTCCTCAGGGAATGTAGGGTCTCAGTAGGGAGATCAGACACCAACCTTTACCACAGTTCTGACCCTAGGTGCCTTTATAGGGATTGAATGAGATCTTCTCAGTCATTCTTAACCCTGACTTTTCATGAGAAGCTTTTAAGAAACACTGATGAATAGACACTTCTCAAAAGAAGACATGCATACAGCCAACAGACACATGAAAAAATGCTCATCACTGGCCATCAGAGAAATGCAAATCAAAACCACAATGAGATACCATCTCACACCAGTTAGAATGGCAATCATTAGAAAATCAGGAAACAACAGGTGCTGGAGAGGATGTGGAGAAATAGGAATGCTTTTAAACTGTTGGTGGGACTGTAAACTAGTTCAACCATTGTGGAAAACAGTGTGTCGATTCCTCAAGGATCTAGAACTAGAAATACCATTTGACCACCCAGCCATCCCATTACTGGGGATATACCCAAAGGATTGTAAGTCATGCTG
>NW_016876543.1:0-697 GCF_001698545.2 Rhinopithecus bieti
TGTCTCTCAGACCACAGTGCAATCAAATTAGAACACAGGCTGAAAGAACTCACTTAAAACTGCAGAACTACATGGAAACTGAACAACCTGTTCCTGAATGACTACTAGGTACATAAAGAAATGAAGGCAGAAATAAAGATGTTCTTTGAAATCAATGAGAAAAAAGACACAACATACCAGAATCTCTGGGACACATTTAAAGCAGTGTGTAGAGGGAAATTTATAGCACTAAATGCCCACAAAAGAAAGCAAGAAAGATCTAAAATCAACACCCTAACATCACAATTAAAAGAACTAGAGAAACAAAAGCAACCATATTCAAAAACTAGCAGAAACCAAGAAATAAGTAAGATCAGAGCAGAACTGAAGGAGCTAGAGATACAAAAAAATCCTTCAAAAAATCAATGAATCCAGGAGCTGGTTTTTTGAAAAGATCAACAAATGATAGACCACTAGCAAGACTGATAAAGAAGAAAAGAGAGAAGAATCAAATAGATGCAACAAAAAAATGATAAAAGGGATATCACCACTGATCCCACATAAATACAAATGACCATCAGAGAATACTATAAACACCTCTATGCAAACAAACTAGAAAATCTAGAAGAAATGGAAAATTCCTGAATACATACACCTGCCCAAGGCTAAACCAGGAAGAAGTTGAATCTCTGAATAGACCAATAACAGGCTCTGAAAT
>NW_016876544.1:0-357 GCF_001698545.2 Rhinopithecus bieti
TCACACCAATCAGATGTAGATTTGGTTTTTTCACATAATCCCATGTTTCTTGGAGGCTTTGTTCATTTCTTTTTCCTTTTTTTCTCTAGACTTCTCTTCTTGCTTCATTTCATTCATTTGATCTTCAATCTTTGATATCTTTCTTCCAGTTGATCGAGTCAGTTACTGAAGCTTGTGCATTTGTCACGTATTTCTCATGTCATGGTTTTTATCTCTGTCAGTTCGTTTATGGCCTTCTCTGCATTGATTATTCTAGTTATCCATTCTTCTATTCTTTTTTCAAGATTTTTAGAGTCTTTGCGCTGGGTACGTAGTTCCTTCTTTAGCTCTGAGAAGTTTGATCGACTGAAGCCTTCT
>NW_016876545.1:0-790 GCF_001698545.2 Rhinopithecus bieti
TTCCGTTTCATACCCATGAGCTTGTAAGAATGAAGAAGTCTGACAATTTCATATGTAGTGAGAATGTGGACTCATGAGGGCTCTTACTCACTGCTAATGGGTAGTAAACTGGAATCATCACCTTGCAGAGCAATATGGCAATATCTCATAAGGGTCGAGAAGCCCCATGACAGATCTTATGACTCAATAATCCTGCTCCAAGTATAGACCCTAAAGAAACTCTTGATAATATTCACAGGGACAAATGTAAAACTTGTTCATCACAACATAATTTATAATAGCAAAAACCTAGAAGGTAATTCAAATGCCCCAAACTAGCAGGAGGATAAATAAATCATGAACTAGGCATACAGTAACAACTATAGAAAGAAAACAGCAGAGTTACTATAGCAACATATAGTAATAATGAAAAATCTTACAAACAATACTAAGAGAACAAAAGAAGTTGCAGAACAATACATACAGTATAAGTCCATTTATATAAAGTTTAAAAACATGCAAAACAGGCCGGGCGCGGTGGCTCAAGCCTGTAATCCCAGCACTTTGGGAGGCCGAGACGGGTGGATCACGAGGTCAGGAGATCGAGACCATCCTGGCTAACATGGTGAAACCCCGTCTCTACTAAAAATACAAAAAACTAGCCGGGCGAGGTGGCGGGCGCCTGTAGTCCCAGCTACTTCAGAGGCTGAGGCAGGAGAATGGCGTAAACCCAGGAGGCGGAGCTTGCAGTGAGCTGAGGTCCGGCCACTGCACTCCAGCCCTGGCGACAGAGCAAGACTCCGTCTCAAAA
>NW_016876546.1:0-359 GCF_001698545.2 Rhinopithecus bieti
TAAAATATAGACATAATAGATATAGGTATAAAATATAGACATAATAGATATAATAGATATAGGTATAAAATACAGACATAACAGATATAATAGATATAGGTATAAAATATAGACATAATAGATATAATTGATAGAGGTATAAACTATAGACATAATAGATATAAGGATATAATATAGACGTAATAGGTAAAATAGATATAGTTATAAAATATAGACATAACAGATATAATAGATATAGGTATAAAATAGAGACATAATAGATATAGGTATAAAATATAGACATAATAGATATAATAGATATAGGTATAAAATATAAACATAATTGATATAGGTATAAAATACACACATAACAGATATAA
>NW_016876547.1:0-698 GCF_001698545.2 Rhinopithecus bieti
AAGCAGGAAAGATCTAAAATCGACACTCTAACATCACAATTAAAAGAACTAAAGAAGCGGCTGGGCGCGGTGGCTCACGACCATAATCCCAGCTCTCTGGGAGGCCGATACAGGTGGATCACAAGGTCAGCAGATCAAGACCATCCTGGCTAACACGGTGAAACCCCGTCTCTACTAAAAATATTCTAAAAATTAGCCAGGCTAATGGCGGGTGCTGGTAGTCCCAGCTACTCGGGAGGCTGAGGCAGGAGAATGGCGTGAACCTAGGAAGCAGAGCTTGCAATGAGCCAAGATCATGACACTGCACTCCAGCCTGGGCAACTGAGTGAGACTCTGTCTCAAAAAAAAACCAAAACAAACAAACAAAAAACAACAATAAAAAGCTAGATAAGCAAGAGCAAACAAATTCAAAAGCTAGCAGAAGGCAAGAAATAATTAAGATCAGAGCAGAACTGAAGGAGACAGAGACACAAAAAAAACCCTCCAAAAAAATCAATGAATCCAGGAGCTGGTTTTTTGAAAAGATCAACAAAATTGATAGACTGCTAGCAAGACTAACAAAAAAGAAAAGAGAGAAGAATCAAATAGACACAATAAAAAATGATAAAGGTGGTATCACCACCAATCCCACAGAAATACAAGCTACCATCAGAGAATATTATAAATACCTCTGTGCAAATAAACTAGAAAATCTAGAA
>NW_016876548.1:0-326 GCF_001698545.2 Rhinopithecus bieti
TGGTATGTAATTAATTTCAGACCACTGGCAGAAATTGCTGCTAGGGTGCCCTCTGGTGGCCACTGATTGGGGCCACGCCACAGTGGAGAGGAAAATTAACCGCTTTCTTTTGAGGTCTTGTTCGAGTTGTAGAGTTTTTAGATTGGCTAGGAGGCACCCTAAAGGGGTGCTCTTTGGAAATTTGGACTGGGGTTTCCCATTTGTTTCCTCTTTACTTGCACAATGGACACAATGGAAGTGGAAGTGGATCTCTGCCTGGCTTCAAAGCGTCCTTTGGAACCAGCAGAGACAGACTGGAAGCTCTTGAAGCCAAGGTGGAGATTACC
>NW_016876549.1:0-357 GCF_001698545.2 Rhinopithecus bieti
TGGAGCTGAAAACACAGCACAATAACTTCATGAAGCATACACGAATATCAATAGCCAAATTGATCAAGTGGAAGAAAAGATATCAGAGATTGAATATCAACTTAATGAAATAAAGTGAGAAGACAAGGCTAGAGAAAAAAGAATGAAAAGGAATGAATAAAGCCTCTAAGAAATATAGGACTATGGGAAAAGACCAAATCTACATTTGATTGGTGTACCTGAAAGTGACAGGGAGAATGGAACCAAGTTGGAAAACACTCTTCAGGATATTATCCAGGAGAACTTCCCCAACCTAGCAAGACAGACCAACATTCAAATTCAGGAAATACAGAGAACACCACAAAGATACTTGTCAAG
>NW_016876550.1:0-357 GCF_001698545.2 Rhinopithecus bieti
AATGGCCATCCATGACACACTGGATTAAGAAAATGTGGCACATATACACCATGGAATACTATGCAGCCATAAAAAAGGATGAGTTCGTATCCTTTGTAGGGACATGGATGCAGCTGGAAACCATCATTCTCAGCAAACTATCACAAGAACAGAAAACCAAATACGCATGTTCTCACTCATAGGTGGGAATTGAACAATGAGATCACTTGGACACAGGAAGGGGAACATCACACACCGGGTCCTATTGCGGGGGTTGGGGGGAGGGATAGCACTAGGAGATATACCTAATGTAAATGACGGGTTGATGGGTGCAGCACACCAACACGGCACATGTATACATATGTAACAAACCTGCAC
>NW_016876551.1:0-1159 GCF_001698545.2 Rhinopithecus bieti
TGGTGTTTTAGTCATGAAGTCTTTGCACATGCCTATCTCCTGAATGGTATTGCCTAGGTTTTCTTCTAGGGTTTTTATGGTTTTAGGTCTAACATTTAAGTCTTTAATCCTTCTTGAGTTAATTTTTGTATAAGGTGTGTAAGGAAGGGGTCCAGGTTCAGTTCTGTGCATATAGTTAGAAAGTTTTCCAGCACCTTTTATTAAATAGGGAATTCCTTCCCCATTGCTGGTTTTTGTCATGTTTGTCAAAGATCAGATGGTTGAAGATGTGTGGTATTATTTCTGAGGCCTCTGTTCTGTTCCATTGGTCTATATATCTGTTTTGGTACCAGTACCATGCTGTTTTGGTTGCTGTAGCCTTGTAGTATAGTTTGAAGTCAGGTAGCATGATGCCTCCAGCTTTATTCTTTTTGCTTAGGATTGTCTTGGCTATGTGGGTTCTTTTTTGGTTCCATATGAAATTTAAAGTACTTTTTTCTAATTCAGTGAAGAAAGTCAATGGTAGCTTGATGGGAATAGCATTGAATCTCTAAATTACTTTAGGGAGTATGGCCATTTTCACTATATTGATTGTTCCTATCCATGAGCATGGAAGTTTTTCCAGTTGTTTGCTCTAATTTCCTTGAGCAGTGGTTTGTGGTTATCCTCTTTTATTTCGTTAAGCAGTGATTTGTAGTTCTCCTTGAAAAGGTCCTTCACTCCCTTGTAAGTTGTATTCCTAGGTATTTTATTTTCTTTGTAGCAATTTTGAATGGAAGTTCACTCATGATTTGGCTTTCTGTTTGTCTGTTATTGGTGTATAGGAATGCTTGTGATTTTTACACATTGATTTTGTATCCTGAGACTTTGCTGAAGTTGCTTATCAGCTTAAGGAGATTTTGGGCTGAGATGATGGGGTTTTCTAAATATACGGTCATGTCATCTGCAAACAGAGACAATTTTACTTCCCCTCTTCCTGTATGAATACACTTTATTTCTTTCTCTTGCATGATTTCCCTGGCCAGAACTTCCAATACTATGTCGAATAGGTGTGGTGAGAGAGGGCATACCTGTCTTGTCCAGGTTTTCAAAGGTAATGCTTCCAGTTTTTGCACTTTCAATATGATATTGGCTGTGGGTTTGTCATAAACAGCTCTTACTATTTTGAGATACGTCCCAT
>NW_016876552.1:0-518 GCF_001698545.2 Rhinopithecus bieti
CTGGAAATTGGAACCCCCCACCCCAGGGTTTGTTCTTGTTGTTGTTTGTTTAGTAACTTTCCTGGACTAATTCTTTAAAGTCCGTATCCTTTGTCATTTGTAGCCACTGAAGTCTTCGCTTAGTTAGGTTAGTGTCAGCCAATAATTGGCTTCAGATTTCCTAAAATGTTTTGAGCCAATAACGATCCCAGCCTTTGTCATGGGACGCTGTGTGCATATTGGGGCATGGCTTCAGCACTCCAGGAGGAAGGTCACCACTCTTTGAAAGCTTTTACTTTCTGTTTTGCAGGCTCTCAAGGTCCCCCAGAGGTGAGATATTAGGGCCTTCTCAGGTCTTTCCCAAGTCTGCCCACTATTCTGCACATGCACATGGCCTTCTTCCTTCCCAGGAATATGCCAGAGTTTCTCAAAGTCTATGTACATCTCACTCACCAGGTTTTCCTTTAAGATTCTTCCTCAGAATGCTCATGATGTCTCCCTTGCCAGCAAACTATCACAAGGACAGAAAACCAAACACC
>NW_016876553.1:0-854 GCF_001698545.2 Rhinopithecus bieti
TGTCCAGGCACATTCTAGTTACTTGACACATCCTGGTTTCAGTCCCCTGACCAGAAAGCCGGGGCTGTATTTACCCAGGTGGCGCTGCCCGGCACTTTTCACAATTGTCTCACATTTAGGACCAAGCTGCAGGCAGAAACAGGGAGAAAAGAGCAGGTGTATATGTCCCTTGGCTTCACAGCTCCTTGAAGAAACAGAAAATTAATTACACAGTAGATCTACACTATACTGAATGCCAGGAGGACAGTAGATCTACACTATACTGAATGCCAGGAGGGAGCCGTCACCAGCCCTGTATTGTTGCTGCTCCTATGTCTTGAACCAAAGCAGCATCCTCCTCTCAGACACTAACTTGGGTTTGGAGATCTGAGTGTTTGGAGACACCATGTCTAAATAATAAAGCTTGGAGAATGTGGGCATCGATCCCACTACCTCTTGCATGCTAAGCAAGCGCTCTACCACTTGAGCTAATTCCCCACATCAGGGGAGCTTTATTTATCCTTAGTGGGTGGCATGGAACACAGGTGATTTCAGGGCCTTCAGCACAAAAGCAGGACTCTACTAAGAGCAGATCTTCTCATTGATGGCCCAGGGCAAGGCCCAGTGGCTACTCATTCTCTGCAAAGAAGGAGGAGAAAAGGGAAGAAGGAGAAAGTCACAAAGGGAAAACTCATGCTTCCAAAATGCCAAGTTTAGGGTATTCCGGGACAGAAAAAGGCACATTCCAGCAAAGGAGGACTTGCCTAGACCTGCCCAGCTAAGGTGTCACAGATTTTTAAAAAAGGATTAAATGATTAAATGATTTTATGTGTGTGTGCACGTGTGTGTGTGTGTGTGTGTGTGTGTGTGTGTGT
>NW_016876554.1:0-357 GCF_001698545.2 Rhinopithecus bieti
CAGGGGATCACCTGAGGTCAGCAGTTCGAGACCACCCTGGCCAACATGGTTAAACCCTGCCTTTACTAAAAAAAATACAAAAAATTAGCCAGCTGTGGTGGTGGGTCCCTGTAATCCCAGCTACTCAGGAGGCAGAGGCATGAGAATCGCTTGAGCCCAGGAGGCAGAGGTTGCAAAAAATCCAGAATGTTTCCAAGCATTTCAACTAAGGGATACTCAGCCATGTAACTGATAATGTGAGAAAGAAAAGATAACTGAAATTTGTATGTGAGCTGATTGTCTTTGATGTGCAGTGAAAAGCTGCTTCTAACCGGCTGCGATGGCTCACACCTGTGACCCCAACACTTCAGCCGGCTG
>NW_016876555.1:0-327 GCF_001698545.2 Rhinopithecus bieti
AAATGGATCTGGTTTCTTCCCGATCGTTGGAAGAAGCAGCCCGCCTAGGGACTGCACCGTCCTCTGCACTTGCACAGCGAAGCCTGTGTCTGTCTCCAAGGAGTGTCACGTGTGTCGTGGGAATCGCCTCCTTAATTCTTCCTGCTTTTGAGGGCTCGGGTAGCTCTGCCTGTTTCACCCGGGCCGAGCAGCGGGTGGTCTCTGGCTGCTGTGGGACCAGGGCTTGTGTTTCACCCGGGACGAGCAGCGGGTGGTCTCTGGCTGCTGTGGGACTAGGGCTTGGGGGTGCATCATCACATCCGGTGGCCTGTCCAGGTGGGCATCATC
>NW_016876556.1:0-914 GCF_001698545.2 Rhinopithecus bieti
GCTGGCCTCATAAAATGATTTTGGGAGGATCCCATCTTCTTCTATTGATTGGAATAGTTTCAGAAGGAATGGCACCAGCTCTTCTTTGTACCTCTGGTAGAATTTGGCTGTGAATCCGTCTGGTCCTGGACTTTTTTTGGTTGGTAGGCTATTAATTATTGCCTCAATTTCAGAGCCTGTTATTGGTCTATTCAGAGATTCAACTTCTTCCTTTTTTAGTCTTGGGAGCGTGTATGTGTCCGGGAATTTATCCATTTCTTCTAGATTTTCTAGTTTATTTGCGTAGAGGTGTTTATAGTATTCTCTGATGGTAGTTTGCATTTCTGTGGGATCAGTGATGATATCCTGTTTATCATATTTATTGTGTCTATTTGATTCTTCTCTCTTTTCTTATTAGTCTTGACACTGGTCTATCAATTTTGTTGATCTTTTCAAAAAATCCAGCTCCTGGATTCATTGATTTTTGGAAGTGTTTTTTGTGTCTCTGTCTCCTTCAGTTCTACTCTGATCTTAGTTATTTCTTGCCTTGTGCTAGCTTTTAAATTTGTTTGCTCTTGCTTTTCTAGTTCTTTTAATTGTAATGTTAAGGTGTCGATTTTAGATCTTTCCTGCTTTCTCTTGTGGGCATTTAGTGCTATAAATTTCCCTCTACACACTGCTTTAAATGTGTCCCAGAGATTCTGGTACGTTGTGTCTTTGTTCTCATTGGTTTCAAAGAACATCTTTATTTCTGCCTTCATTTTGTTATTTACCCAGTAGTCACATAGAAGCAGGTTGTTCAGTTTCCATGTAGTGGTGTGGTTTCAAGTGAGTTTGCTAATCCTGAGTTCTACTTTGATTGCACTGTGGTCTGAAAGACAGTTTGTTGTGATTTCTTTTCTTTTATATTTGCTGAAGAGTGCTTTACTTCCAAC
>NW_016876557.1:0-358 GCF_001698545.2 Rhinopithecus bieti
TACATCAAGGTTTCTTTCATGGCAGATGCCACGTCATTTTTCTCTCCATGTATCAGAACGACAACTCATTCCTTGCATGACAACGGAGTGGAAATGCAGGGAGACCTCAATGACATTTTACCCAGCTGACAAGGAAGAGACAAACTGCCTTGTCCCAGGAGTCTATGAAACTAGAAACACAGCCGGGAGCGGTGGCTCACGCCTCTAAGTCCACCACTTTGGGAGGCCGAGGCAGGCAGATCACGAGGTCAGGAGATGGAGACCATCCTGGCTAACATGGTGAAACCCCGTCTCTACTAAAACTACAAAATAATTAGCCAGGTGTGGTGGCAGGTGACTGTAGTCCCAGCTACTCGGG
>NW_016876558.1:0-910 GCF_001698545.2 Rhinopithecus bieti
TAACTAAGATCAGAGCAGAGCTGAAGGAGATAGAGGCACAAAAAACGCTCCAGAAAATCAATGAATCCATGAGCTGGTTTTTGGAAAGATCCACAAAATTGATAGACTGCTAGCAAGACTAATAAAAAAGAAAAGAGAGAAGAATCAAATAGATGCAATAAAAAATGATAAAGGGATATCACCAACGACCCCACAGAAATACAAACTACCATCAGAGAATACTATAAACACCTCTAAGCAAATAAACTAGAAAATCTAGAAGAAACGCATAATTTGCTAATTTGCTGGATACTTAAACTCTCCCAAGACTAAATCAGGAAGAAGTTGAATGCCTGAATAGATCAAGAGTAGGCTCTGAAATTGAGGCAATAATTAATAGCCTACCAACCAAAAAAAGTCCAGGAAAGAGAGTTTCACAGCTGAATTCTACCAGAGGTACAAGAAGGAGCTGGTACCATTCCTTCTGAAAGTATTCCAATCAATAGAAAAGAGGGAATCCTCCCGAACTCATTTTATGAGGCCAACATCATCCTGATACCAAAGCCTGGCAGAGACACAACAAAAAAAGAGAATTTTAGACCAATATCCCTGATGAACATTGATGCAAAATCCTCAATAAAATACTGGCAAACCGAATCCAGCAGCACATCAAAAAGCTTATCCACCATGATCAAGTGGGCTTCATCCCTGGGATGCAAACCTGGTTCAATATTCACAAATCAATAAATATAATCCAGCATATAAGCAGAATCAAAGACAAAAACCACACGATTATCTCAATAGATGCAGAAAAGACCTTTGACAAAATACAGTAGCCCTTCATGCTAAAAGCTCTCAATAAATTCGATATTGATAGAATGTGTCTCAAAATAATAAGAGCTATTTATAATAAACCCATAGCCAATATCAT
>NW_016876559.1:0-327 GCF_001698545.2 Rhinopithecus bieti
CATGAGCCGAGGGGGACCGCTGCCTTCCTAGGCCTGCTGGAGTCCCAGGAGGAAGGACCCGTCGGACTCTGCCTGCCTGGGGACAGCCTGCTCAGCGCTAGAAGGGTCTGCTGCTCAGGCAGCATCTCTGTGCCTCTCCTCCCGTGGGTCCCTGAGGTAGAATCGGGGCAGTTCCAATGGGACGTGCAGGGAGGAGGCTCGGAAGATGCATCTTTTGCAGGACCCGGTCTGGTACAGCAGCGGGCGGGGCCATTTCCCGAGGCTTTCTGGCGTTTCCGAGAGTGTCCAGGAGTCCCCAAGTGAACGGGGGCTCGCGTCCAATGGGTG
>NW_016876560.1:0-1553 GCF_001698545.2 Rhinopithecus bieti
AAAAAAATTTTTTTTTTATTTTATTTTTTGGTCACAGGAAGGAAGAAATCTTACATCATAACCTTTCTTCCTGGATTAAACTGAAGTAGTCTCATCTATCAGGTTTTCCAGCTGCAAATCTCAGATATAACTAATCACTTTTTCCCTTCTTTCCTTTTCTAGTAAACTTCCAGAAACAAACCAGACAACATTTCATGATGATAAATATCACAGTTGCCACACAGGCCAGCAGGAACCCAATCACATCCAAAGAGTGGTACTGGAACCAGGTGAGGTCATGGGCTGCAGGCCGAAGGTGTTTAGCTCCTTTATGGCGCATGACAAATTCAATCCAGAAGACTGCTCGATCCAGGGGCTTCACCGGTTGATCATGTTGAATTCTTGATAATTTCATAACATTCTCTTTATATCTGAAGGATAAAAATAAAGATACTAATGTAGCAGGAAGAGACATTTACAAAACCCCTCAGACACCGAGTTAAAGAAGGAAGGGGTTTATTCATTTGGAAGCATCAGCAAGGCTCCTGTCTCAAGCGCTGAGCTCCCCAAGTGAGCTGTCCCTTTTAAGGGCTCACAACTCTACAGGGGTCCACATTGAGCAAGCTGTGGGTACGTGCTTGTGAGCTGCATGCACCAGTAATCAGAACGGAACAGAAGAGGACAGGGATTTTTGCTACGCTTTTCCATAAAATGCCTGTAATCTATAGATAAGATAACCAGTTAGGTTAGGGGTCGTTCTTTAACTACCAGGCCCAGAGTGTGGCACCAGGCTGTTTGCTTGTGCATTTCATTTCTGCCTTTTAGTATTTACTTCTTTTTTCTTTAGAGGCAGAAATTGGGCATAAGACAATATGAGGAGTGATCTCCTCCCTTACTAACACTGAAAGTAAGTTAACTTGCCTGTGCATATCAAGTTTATGAAAAGCTTTTAAAGTGCCAAATAATTCAAAGTAAATGTCAAAGAATTGACATAGAATTTGTGTACTTTAATTTGAGTCATTGTAGAAAGTTTGGCTTTTAAATTGGACTTTTCTCATTGACAAACATTTTCTAAAGTAGAAATTGAATATTAGGTGAGAAAGTTAATTTTTTTGAAGCAGAGAAAATATAAGGCATTTTAATTTGCTTTTAATTGTTTAATTTATACTTTTTGTGGGTACATATTAATTGTATACATTTATGGGGTATATGAGTTGTTTTGATACAATGTGAAACTCTCACATCATGGAAAAAAAATAAGATATTCATCCCTTAAGCATTTATCCTTTGTATTATGAACAATTCAATTGCACTGTTAGTTCTCAAACAGACATACGGAGAACGTACTCCACATCGTGAACCATTTTAAGTGCTGTAAGAAAGACTGTGAAAATGCAATATGAGAATTATCATCCCTAGGTTCCTAAACAGTAATTGTGTCATGGTGAGGGGCATGCCTCATAGCTAGCCATTTTGCTTCTACATTACTCTTTTGTCTCCTACTGTTTCCCACCCTGTAGCCAGAATGATTTTTTGCAATTAAAGTCAGTTTATAGCACTCCCCTGATTAAGAC
>NW_016876561.1:0-326 GCF_001698545.2 Rhinopithecus bieti
GTAAATGATGAGTTAACGGGTGCAGCACACCAACATGGCACATGTATACATATGTAACAAACTTGCACGTTGTGCACATGTACCCTAGAACTTAAAGTATAATGAAAAATAAATAAATAAGTAAATAAATAAATAAAAAGAAAATGTGGCATATATACACCATGGAATACTATGCAGCCATAAAAAAGGATGAGTTCATGTCCTTTGCAGGGACATGGATGAAGCTGGAAACCATCATTCTCAGCAAACTATCACAAGGACAGAAAACCAAACACCACATGTTCTTACTCATAGGTGGGAACTGAATAATGAGAACCCTTGGACAC
>NW_016876562.1:0-568 GCF_001698545.2 Rhinopithecus bieti
CTGGAGTGCAGTGGTGCGATCTGGGCTCACTGCAAGCTCCGCCTCCTGGGTTCACACCCCATTCTCCTGCCTCAGCTTCCTGAGTAGCTGGGACTACAGGTGCCCGCCACCACACCTGGCTAATTTTTAAATTTTTTTTTTTTTTTTTTTTGAGACAGAGTCTCACTCTGTCGCCCAGGCTGGAGTGCAGTGGCCGGATCTCAGCTCACTGCAAGCTCCGCCTCCCGGGTTTAAGCCATTCTCCTGCCTCAGCCTCCCGAGTAGCTGGGACTACAGGCGCCCGCCACCTCGCCCGGCTAGTTTTTTGTATTTTTAGTAGAGACGAGGTTTCACCGTGTTAGCCAGGAGGGTCTCGATCTCCTGACCTCGTGATCCACCCGTCTCGGCCTCCCAAAGTGCTGGGATTACAGGCTTGAGCCACCGCGCCCGGCCAGTTTTTTGTATTTTTTAGTAGAGACGGGGTTTCACCGTGTTAGCCAGGATGGTCTCGATCTCCTGACCTCGTGATCCGCCCACCTCGGCCTCCCAAAGTGCTGGGATTACAGGCTTGAGCCACCGCGCCCGGCCC
>NW_016876563.1:0-911 GCF_001698545.2 Rhinopithecus bieti
TGCACAACGTGCAGGTTTGTTACATAGGTATATATGTGTCATGTTGGTTTGCTGCACCCATCAACTCGTCATTTTCATTAGGTATTTATCCTGATGCTATCCCTCCCCAGTCCCCAACAGGCCCCAGTGTGTGATGTTCCCCACCCTATGCCCAAGTGTTCTCCTTTTAATGCCCACCTATGAGTGAGAATGTGTGGTGTTTTGTTTTCTTTCCTTGTGATAGTTTGCTGAGAATGATGGTTTCCAGCTTCATCCATGTCCCTGCAAAGGACATGAACTCATTCTTTTTTATGGCTGCATAGTATTCCATGGTATATATGTGCCACATTTTCTTAATCCAGTCTATCATTGATGGATATTTGGGTTGGTTCCAAGTCTTTGCTATTGTGAATAGTGCCGCAATAAACACACGTCTGCATGTGTCTTTGTAGTAGAAAGATTTAAAATCCTTTGGATATATACCCAGTAATGGGATGGCTGGGTCAAATGGTATTTCTAGTTCTAGATCCTTGAGAAATTGCCACACTGTCTTCCACAATGGTTGAACTAATTTACACTCCCACCAACAGCATAAAAGCGTTTCTATTTCTCCACATCCTCTCCAGCATCTGTTGTTTTCTGACTTTTTAATGATTGCCATTCTAACTGGCATGAGATGGTATTTCATTGTGGTTTTGATTTGCATTTCTCTGATGACAGTGATGAGGAGCATTTTTTCATGTGTCTGTTGGAACATAAATGTCTTTTGAAAAATGTCTATTCATATCCTTTGCCCACTTTTTGATGGGGCTGTTTTTTTCTTGTCAATTTGTTTAAATTCTTTGTAGATTCTGGATATTAGCCTTTGTCAGATGGGTAGATTGCAAACATTTTCTCTCATTCTGTAGGTTGCCTAGTTCACTCTGATGGTA
>NW_016876564.1:0-4194 GCF_001698545.2 Rhinopithecus bieti
CATTTACCTCATGTATATGACTGTGTTTGATGTCAACAGCAGTGTTGAAGTTGCAGCAGAGACCACGTGGCCCACAAAGCCTCAAATATTTACTATTAGGCCTTTGATGGGCACATTGCCAACCTGTGCCCTAAAGAGTCGTGCTTGATTACTGCTTGGGACTCAAGTACACAAATGTGCAGCTGGAAACTCCTGGCTGTGCCACAGACACCTCACTCAGCTGAGAAGCCCCGTCTATGTCTTACAAGGGAAGACATCCTGTTTTTCTTTAGAACTCACCTTTAAAGCACATTCGCTACCTTCTGAAGTGCCTCTGTGTGAATCGTCTTACCTAGGCCTCCTGCAATTCCGCACGTGTTTATTGTGTGGGAGACATGGCACTCTCCCACATGTATTAACTCATGAGGTAGGTGCAGTCTTTATTCCCATCCATGGGTGGAGAAGCCAAGGCCCAAAGAAATCAGGTGGACTGCCTGAGGCCTAATGGCTGGTAAGTGGAGCAGCCAGGATTTGAAGGCAGACAAGGAAATTCAGGATTCCATGCTGTCTACCCCAGCTCCACCTTGTCTTTCTTGACACATTCAGCTTGAGATCATTATATCCATTGCAATGGAGATAAGGTAGCAGAGATGAGAGATTACATAATTGACCCATGTTGCAATTGAGATTAGTAAGAGAGGCAACACTCTGTGGGACCTGGAACCCACACCTGCGGGTCTACAGTATCTTCTGCTGCCCCCTTCCACTTGTACAAGGTGGGCTTGGGGTAGAATGCCACTTTCCATGTTGATGAAGGTATGGGATGTCGCTCTTGAACTCTACCACTGCCTGTGATCTTTGCAGAAAATTGCTATCGCTGCTGGGTGTCAAACCATCACCTCAGCTGTCATGGTTCACTGCCTGCGACAGAAGACGGAAGAGGAGCTCTTGGAGACGACATTGAAAATGGTAGGTGTGCCCATTCCTGTAGCCCAAACCCTGTAAACTCGGTCCCACACTTCTTCATTTCAGCTGTCCTCTTGCCCTGGGACAGTTACCTGGACAACTTGTCAACTCTCAGGAGTGTCAGCATCAGAATGGGGAATCTAATTTATCCTTTTTTATTGTAAAATGGCACAAATGTAAAAAAAAAAAAAAAAAAGTCCCAAAATAACATGATAAAAAATTGACCAAATTTAATATTTGACCAAAATTTAATATTTTGCCGTTCTTGTTTTCAGATGTATTTTTGAGAAACTAAACAGTACATATTCCCTGGGGACACCATCATCCTGAATTTGGAGGATGGAGATATTAAGCTCAAAGATTTTCAGAAACACGTCACATTTATCTTGGTTGACTTAGAAACTGTCTGTATTAGACCTGGTGGTGGTCCAGTTTTCTAGATTTTCTGAGACTCTGACTCAGTTGTCATTCTAGGATAGTCATCTGTCCACTCAATCATTAATCCTTCTACTATGATCTTCTTATCCATCTATCTGTTCACTAATTCATCCAATTCACTGACATCTTTTTACAATCTAATATCAGCCTGTTCATAACTTTTTATTTATCTATTTTCAATCCATCCACCATTCATGGATCATCCAACCACCTTATATCTTCACTCCATCACCCATTCTTTCAAAACCAACAATCCAGTTATTACCTATCTGCTTGTTTTCACCCATCTATTCATGCGTCCATCCAATTCAACTGTACTTCATGCATTGACCAACTCCATCCATCCCTTCACTGATCCATCCATCCATCCATGCTCAGTATGCAGGGGTGGGTGTTAGTGGTAGTGAAACAGACATGAAGGGGACATACTCCCTGCTCACAGGGAACTATCCAAAGAGAAACAGATTTGCATACTTCGCAGGTTGAGTATGGTGGCAGCACAGAGGTGAAGCATTCATTATAGTCCTCAGGGATGCTTCACAGGGAAGGTGGAGGAGCCGGGTTTGAGACCAGACAGTGGAATTCGGGAGTTCATGCCCTTATCCCTGATTCCACCTTATCTTTCTTGAGAAATTCAGCTTTGAGATCATTGTGCCCATTTTAATAGAGGTAACAAAGATAGATGAATTTTGTAATTGCCCCATGTCACAGTTCAAATCAGTCACAGAAGCAACACTGTGGGACCCAGAATCCACAACTGTGCCTCTAGAGTATCTTCTGCCACCACTGCCATCCTCACATATTAGGACTTGTGGACCTTTAAGATTGATGGATGGCCATGGCAGTCTCTCATCACAGGGAAGCCCAGCAGAAGAAACATCCAGAGGACACAGCACCCAGGGACATTGCAAATTATTGCCTTTGAAGGGGAATAGTTTGAATTCCAAATTCAAGAGTAGCCTGATCCCTGGATTCTATTCTTGGACCTGAGGCTACTCCTGGGTCTCAGGGCCAGCCTCTACCACTGGACTCTGCTTGTGTTTCCATGGATTGAGTCCAATGTGGTCTTGGGGCTTAGGTCTTGGTTCAGGCTCTAAGTGACCAAACTATTCAAGGAATTAAAACACACCTGTTTTCTAATGCCTGGAAGGAGGGAAATATCCCAGCAATTCTGCATGTGGCATCAGAGGGCCCAGCTTAAAAGGGAAGAGTTGAGTCTTTGGATAACCCATCCCTAAGATCCTGGGACATCTTTTTGAGTTTTTCTGAGATCTTGTGGGAAGCGCCCCACTCTCTCCAGTACACACACATATAGACACACAGACACACACACATAGACACACACAGAAACACACACAGGCACACACACACACAGAGACACACATAGACACACACACACACACACACAGACACACGCTCCTGGCTAGTGGGACTACAATCCTTAATGGAGGAACCTGCACTGGTTACGCCCTGAGCACAGGTCAGATCTGGGAACTGCAGTGCAACACTACAGTCACTGCAATCTTGGTGAACCCACACCAAAGAGAAGCATGGGGTAGGATGAGTCTCAGTGAGCTTGTATGAGTCAGGGCTTTCTAATGGGAGATGAGGAAACTCCCCCAAGTGCCTTGAACAGAAAAAGAAATGTGTTGCAATAGCATTCTCCTGTAAACTGAAACTCTCCAGAGTTGATGCCTTCAGGCATGGCTGGATCCAGATGATCACAGGATATTATTAAAAATCTACCATTCTCTATCCTTCAGATTTGTGCATCTGTGTGCTGGCTTCACTCTTAGGCAGATATATCTCCTGGGAAGATTAAAGACAATGGCGCTTATGTTCTATTACTTAAAAACTCTATTTCTAAATAATTTCTGCAAAACTTTTGGGGTAAACTCTATTGGATTGACATGCGTGTATGCCCATCCCTGAACTAATATTCATGTTCAGGGAGATGGAGCACCCTGGGTCACATATAGATATCTGAATTCATGGAGTGATGGGGGAAGAAGGAGGTCTCCGAAGGAGAATTGATGGGTTCTTCCCAGGGGAAGAAGAATGGGAGAAGGATGGGGAGCCAGTCAGCCTCAAAGAGCGGGCTTCCTCTCCAGAGCTCCATCAGCTCTGGCTCAGAGTCCCCGGCCCATCTTTCCCGTGCTGGTGCCTACCCCTCCCTGCTATGCCTTTACCCTGTGCTCAGGCCCAGCTGAGCCAGAGTCCTGCCCACTTCCTTTCGGCCCAGCCAGCTTGCCACCAGGAGGGAGAATCTGACACCTCTGTTGCTCCAGTCACCCAGGTCAGTGTTCTCCTGGGAAGCCTCTAACCCACATCCTCTGCCTTTGTCTTCACAGAAATTCTTCTCTCTGGATTTACATGGAGACCCCAGAGAGGTAAGGACCTTTTGTTTCTGGATTACAGGTTTTGAGTCTTAGCACCTTTAAGCTCCAATTAAGAGTGAAAGAATCCTCTCTCGAGTAATTATAGTAACTCCTGTGTGTTTGTTGCTGAGGCCCAGAGAGGCGTAGTGACTCACCTGGGTCTCAGGAGGCTAGGAGGACTAGCGGCAGGCCTGGAACCCATTTTCCTGATTCCGAGTCCAGTGCTCCCAGGCTTCACCTCTGCGTGGAATGGACTCTGCCCACTCCACTTCTTTTTTACATTTTCCGCTCCCCAAAATGGCACTATGGGAGGAGGCTGAACCAGAACCTTCCACTATCAGGAAGCAGAGATAACAGGGATGATTAGGCATGGAGAGGGGAAGCCTGAATCTCAGTCCAAGGACATTCGCCTCCTCCCAGCACACAGGACACT
>NW_016876565.1:0-326 GCF_001698545.2 Rhinopithecus bieti
TGAAAAGAGTGAAATCAAATAGGAGATGGAATTTAGAGGAAAGCTATAAACAAAAACCGCCTAAATACTCAGGATCGTTATGTGAATATTCCTCATGCCCTCAACTAAGTAGCTTTAGGCAAAGCACAAGTTACAGAGTCACATGAAAGGAGTGAGTCTATCGCCTCCTCTGGCCTTCCCTTGGTTGAAGCGTCATCATTTGTTGGGTCTCTCTGCTTGATTCTGTCACTCCCTTGCACCTTCCAATTTGTGCTCCTAGTAGCCAGAATTATACTCAGTGTGAAAGCAAAAGGATAGGTCTTTGATCTCACCCAAGTATTTTCCTT
>NW_016876566.1:0-1155 GCF_001698545.2 Rhinopithecus bieti
GATCTCTTCAAGGAGAACTACAAACCACTGCTCAGCAAAATAAAAGAAGACAAACAAATGGAAGAACATTCCATGCCCATGGATAGGAGCAATCAATATTGTGAAAATGGCCATACTGCCCAAAGTAATTTGTAGATTCAATGCCATCCCCATCAAGCTACCAATGAGTTTCTTCACAGAATTGGAAAAAAACTGCTTTAAAGTTCATATGGAACCAAAAAAGAGCCCACATTGCCAAGACAATCCTAAGTCAAAAGAACAAAGCTGGAGGCATCACACTACCTGACTTCAAACTATACTACAAGGCTACAGTAACCAAAACAGCATGGTACTGGTACCAAAACAGAGATATAGACCAATGCAACTATAGAATAGGGCCCTCGGAAGTAATACCACACATCTACAACCATCTGATCTTTGACAAACCTGACAAAAACAAGAAATAGGAAAAGGATTCCCTACTTATTCAATGGCGCTGGGAAAACTGGCTAGCCATATGTAGAGCGCTGAAACTGGATCCCTTCCCTATACCTTATACAAAAATAAATTCAAGATGGATTAAAGACTTAAATGTTAGACCTAAACCCATAAAAACCTTAGAAGAAAACCTAGCTAATACCATTCAAGCCAAATTTTCAAAAAATTTGATATATATCCTTTCAAGTTCATACATGCTATGCACGTATATATACATATACACATGTATACGTTGACATATTTCCCCCTTCCCTGCTGTCATGCTATTAGAGTCTTTTTTTTTTTGTAGAAATTGGACCAACTCTATGTTCTTTGCTGGCACATATTTCTCCTATTCAGTGATGTGTTACGAATGTGTGTTTAAGTCAATTTATGCAACTATTCAATATCATTTTAAAAGGTTACGATATACGATCATATGAAGATATTACAATTTATTCCAACAGTTCCCTTTTGTACATTTAATAATTTCCATTGATTTGCCAGGGAGGCGGAGCTTGCAGTGAGCCAAGATTGCGCCACCGCACTCCACGCTGGGCGACAGAGCGAGACTCCATCTCAAAAAAAAAAAAAACTTTTAAGAAATGAGGCTAATCCAGCAACTTTATTTAAAAGTTTTCTTAAGGGAATAATTAAGGATGTCCATACAAAAGGATTTAGCCATGAGAATGTTCTCCC
>NW_016876567.1:0-912 GCF_001698545.2 Rhinopithecus bieti
CCCCGGAGGACCGCGCGGGGCCTGCTCGGGCCGGGAAGCCGCGGAGTCGCGTGAGCACCGCCCGCCGGGCCCCGTGCCCTTCTTTCGGTCAGGCCTCCTGGGCCCGTGCGCAGTCGGGGCCGGCGGGGAACGCGGCCCCGGGCGTGTGGCGGGCGGAGAGGAAGCGTTTGTCGCGCGGCATGTCGTGTGCTAGCCCGGGAGCGGCGGGCAGGGCTGGCCCCGAGGCCCGGGGCGGAGATTCGTCCGTCCCCCGGGGCTGTGAGCGACCCCGGCAGCGACGCCGCCGCCTCAACAGGTCATCGCGGACCTCCGGGACAGTCCTGCGGGGTCCGCCGCCCTCCTCCCACCCAGAGCTCCGGGGAGAAGCTGCTGGGGACGGCGGGGGCGCCGGGACCCGGACTTTCACTTGCAGTCTCCCCTCGCGCTTTTCTCCGGAGCCGGGAGGAGGAGGAGCTGCGATGTGTGCGCCGTGCCTGATGTCTTCTGCAGAGTGACCGCCGTACCTGTTTTATTCGTGTGTAGCAGTGCTCGTTGTGCTGTGCGGTGTCCTATGCGGTGGGTACGCGGTACCGGGGATCGTATATAGTGTGTACTCTGTGTCATAGGCAGTGTGCTCGAAGTACCCGGTGTCGTACCAGGTATCATACACGGTGTGTACATGTATCTTCCTCACTTAGGCTGTGCACTCAGTCCCCGGTATTTTGTGCAGTATGTGCATGGTACCCTGCTGCCATATGAGGTGTGTGTGTGGTACTCCATGTCATATCCGAGTGTATATAGTATCTGGATAGTATTGAATGTATTTACCTTACCTGGTGTCACATACAGTGTGTATGTAGTACCTGGTGTCGTATATGCTGTGTGTATAGTACCAGGTGTCATATACTGTGTGCACACAGTACTTGGGGTCAT
>NW_016876568.1:0-2829 GCF_001698545.2 Rhinopithecus bieti
CACATCAAAAAGCTTATCCACCAAGGTCAAGCTGGCTTCATCCCTGGGATGCAAGGCTGGTTCAACCTAAACAAATAAATAAAAGTAATCCATCATATAAACAGAACCAAAGAGAAAAACCACATGATTATCTCAACAGATGCAGAAAAGGCCTTCGACAAAATTCAACAGCCCTTCATGCTAAAAACTCTCAATAAACTAGGTGTTGATGGAACATATCTCAAAATAATAATAGTATTTATGACAAACCCACAGCCAGTATCTCCATACTGAATGGGCAAAACTGGAAGCATTCCCTTTGAGAACTGGCACAAGGCAGGGATGCCCCCTCTCACCACTCCTATTCAACATAGTGTTAGAAGTTCTGGCCAGGGCAATCAGGCAAGAGAAAAAAAAAAAGGGTATTCAATGAGGAAAAGAGGAAGTCAAATTGTCCCTGTTTGCAGATGACATGATAGTATACTTAGAAAACCCCATCATCTCAGCCCAAAATCTCCTTAAGCTGATAAGCAACTTCAGCAAAGTCTTAGGATACAAAATCAATGCGCAAAATCACAAGAGGTCAGATGGAAAAGAAGAGATACCTGATGACTAGAGGCTGGGAGGAAGTTCCTGGGGAAGAGATGGTTCATGAGGCTTTTCCTGGAGATATTCTGAGTTTTGTGGGTAGAGCATTTTTTTGTTTACAAAATCTTCAGGAATATAAGCAAACATCTTAAGGGGTGTGGGGAAGCTCAACGTCACTGATGATTAGAGAAATGCTAATCAAAACTACAATGAAATACCATCTCATGCCAGTCAGAATGGTGATTATTAAAATGTCAAGAAACAACAGATGCTGACAAGGTGTGGAGAAATAGGAACACTTTTACACACTTGGTAGAAACCTAAATTAGTTCAACCATTGTGGGAGACAGTATGGTGATTCCTAAAAGATTTAGAACCAGAAATACCATTTGAGCCAGCAATCTCATTACTGAGTATATACCCAAAGGGATATAAGTCATTCTATTATAAAGATACATGCATGTGTATGTTCATTGCAGCACTTCACAACAACAAAGACATGGAATCAACCCAAATGTTCATCAATGATAAACCGAATGAAGAAAATATGGTTCATATACACCATGGGATACTATGCAGCCATAAAAGGAATGAGATCATGTCCTTTGGAGTGACATGTATAAAACTGGACACCATTACCCTCAGCAAACTAATGCAGGAATAGAAAACTAAACACCATATGTTCTCACTTATAAGTGGGAGTTGAACAATGAGAACACATAGACACAGGGAGGGGAACAGTGAACACTGGGGACTGTCAGGGGAGGAGAGGGAGAATATCAGGAAAATAGCTAATGCATGCTGGGCTTAATACATAGATGATGGGTTGATAAGTGCAGAAAACCATTATGGCACACATTTACCTATATAACAAACCTGCACATCCTGCACATGTACCCTGGAACTAAATAAAATAAAATAAAATAAAATGAAAAGAAGAAATGCAAAAGTTTTAGTTTCTCAAAATGTTTCCAGTTTTATCCTATATATTGAAATGTATCATCACAAGTTGTCTACTACATGAAGAATTAATAATCTATGTTTTAATTTGCCTGTTTTATGAGTCTATGTAATATTCACTCTTTATTATGATAAGCATTACCTAAAATTTTCTAGCATGATTCTTCATTTGACTTTGAAAAAATCAATTGCACTCATGTCCTAAGTCACGCAATTTCCATAAAATAATAAAACACGGATGTCAAACATAAGCCTGAATAGAAATCCTAGATGTTTTGTCTTTACCTGTCATCCCTTTGCCGTGTACGTATATGAATATTCATAGGGATAGTCATAAGTTTAATATCACTAAAAGTTTCCGATATTTAGTACTATTAACCTTTTACTGTCAAAAGTCTGAGGAGGCCCTTAACATTTACCAACACAAATTTAGGTTTTAAAATGTCAAAAGTATCAAATATTTATTGAGTGCCTAATAAGTCTCATCACCTGAGTTATAGTTAGCAAATGTAAGTAAAAAATTGTTTTGTTTTGTGTGTGATGTCCACTTGCAGTAAAAGCGAGGGTTGCAAAAGGTAGGAAATGCTAATTCCCATAGGAATCTTTCCTTATATAAAGATGTCTTTAAACTGTCTAGTACATTAAGGGAAAGGTAATCTTTTCCTATGACTATCTATGACAAATCAAAGCAACCTTTCTCCTCTTTGCATTCTAGCAAATATGTCTTGCCCTTTTAGTGCCAGCTTGAAGAATATACAATATTGAAGGTTTCTATATACAAAGAAGAAAATAACAAAGATAATAATACAAATTTGGTGTGGTTAGTAAAGTAATTGGGATGAAACTTCAAACAGGCTATCCAAGGTCTTATTAAACAAAGCCTTTTCTTTTCTTTTTTTAAATTTTACTTTAAGTTCTAGGGTACATGTGCACAACTTGCAGGTTTGTTACATATGTATACATGTGCCATGTTGGTGTGCTGCACCCATCAACTCATCATTTACATTAGGTATGTCTCCTAATGCTATCCCTCCCCTCTCTCCCTACCCCATGACAAGCCCCAGTGTGTGATGTTCCCCTTCCTGTATCCAAGTGTTCTCATTGTTCAGTCCCCACCTATGAGTGAGAATATGTGGTGTTTGGTTTTCTGTCCTTGTGATAGTTTGCTGAGAATGATGGTTTCCAGCTTCATCCGTGTCCCTACAAAGGAAATTAACTCATCCTTTTTTCATGGCTGCATAGTATTCCATGGTGTATATGCATCACATTTTCTTAATGCAGTCTGTCATTGATGGATATTTG
>NW_016876569.1:0-818 GCF_001698545.2 Rhinopithecus bieti
GCAAATGAAAAGAACAGAAATGACAACAAACTGTCTCTCAGATCACAGTGTAATCAAATTAGAACTCAGGATTAAGAAATTCACTCAAAATCACACAACTACATGGAAACTGAACAACTTGCTCCTGAATGACTACTGGGTAAATAACGAAATGAAGGCAGAAGAAAGATATTCTTTGAAATCAATGAGAATAAAGACACAATGTACCAGAATCTCTCGGACACATTTAAAGCAGTGTGTAGAGGGAAATGTATAGCACCAAATGTCCACAAGAGAAAGCAGGAAAGATCGAAAATTGACACCCTAACATCACAATTAAAAGAACTAGAGAAGCAAGAGCAAACACATTCAAAAGCTAGCAGAAGGCAAGAAATAACTAAGATCAGAGCAAAACTGAAAGAAATGGAGACACAAAAAAACCCATCAGAAAATCAATGAATCCGGGAGCTGGTTTTTTGAAAAGATCAACATATTGATAAACTGCTAGCAAGACTAATAAAAAAGAAAATAGAGAAGAATCAAATAGATGCAATAAAGAATGATAAAGGGGACATCACCACCAATCCCATAGAAATACAAACTACCATCAGAGAATACTATAAACACCTCTATGCAAATAAACTAGAAAATCTAGAAGAAATGGATAAATTCCTGAACACATATACCCTCCCAAGACTAAACCAGAAAGAAGTTGAATCTCTGAATAACCAATAATAGGCTCTGAAATTGAGGTAATAATTAGTAGCCTACCAACTTAAAAAATGTCCAGGACCAGACGGATTCACAGATGAATTCTACCAGAGGCACAAAGAGGAGCT
>NW_016876570.1:0-1283 GCF_001698545.2 Rhinopithecus bieti
CAAAACAAACAAACAAACAAAAGAATTAAGCTGGGCATGGTGGTGCAAGCCTGTGGGCTCATCTACATGGGAGGCTGAAGAGGGAGGATCACCCCAGCCCTGGAGGTCTAGGCTGCAGTGAACTGTGTTTGCACCGCGGCACTCCAGCCTGGATGACAAAGCAAGACCTTGTCTCAGAATCTTCTTTATAAAAGTAGAATTAATTGTTGAAGGAAATAGAGGTCTGGGATGAGACTGAGCTTTGTGAAAAAACAGGAAACAGAAATTACACAATGATGGAAATCCTAGACTCTCTTACTCTTTTTCCTCTCTCTCTCTCTCTGAATGTCTTTGTCTCTCTCTTGCCCTCTACTTCTCCTGGTCCCTGTTTATTTACTTGAGAAACACCCTGGGCATTGATTCTGTCCCAGATCCTGTACCAGGCTCTGGGGGCCTGTGCACTTGCCCTGCCTCCCCACCATGGAGCCTGCCTGCTCTCCCTCTGTGCCCTTCTTTCTGGCTGCACTTTGCTTCCAGTCTGCATGAGCACCCTGTCTGCCCCTAAGCTTAAGGATTCTCCTTTTGTTCCAGAAAGTAGTCAGGCTGTCTTTTCTGTTGTGAAAAATGAGCATTTTTTTTTTTTTTTTGAGACGGAGTCTCGCTCTGTCACCCAAGCTGGAGTGCACTGGCCAGATCTCAGCTCACTGCAAGCTCCGCCTCCCGGGTTCACGCCATTCTCCTGCCTCAGCCTCCCGAGTAGCTGGGACTACAGGCGCCGCCACCTCGCCCGGCTAGTTTTTTGTATTTTTTAGTAGAGACGTGGTTTCACCGTGTTAGCCAGGATGGTCTCGATCTCCTGACCTTGTGATCCGCCCGCCTCGGCCTCCCAAAGTGCTGGGATTACAGGCTTGAGCCACCGCGCCCGGCCAAAATGAGCATTTTATGTTAGCAGCTCTCCGCCCCAATTCCAGGTCACTTAGGAGAGAGGCTCACTGTCCTGTCTTTGCTTAGATGTCCCTGTACTCTTAGAAAAGAGGGAAACCAGAGTGTGCTGGGCAGGCGGACTCCAATCCCCAGGAGAGGCAGAAGGGAGCCTCTCCCCAGGACAGTTATTTTATTTTTATATTTTTTACATTTTTTTTAAAGATGGAAAGAGGTTCTTGGTGCATTAATTGGTGTTGCTCTGTGGCTTGACTTAGGACAAAGGTGAACAGACCATCGCTCATGGCCACATCTGAATCTATGCCTGCATGACCCTTGAGCTAAGGATATTTTTTAAAAATTATTTTGATGATTGAAAGGAA
>NW_016876571.1:0-1817 GCF_001698545.2 Rhinopithecus bieti
CTCACTGTAACCTCCACTTTCCGGATTCAAGCGATTCTTGTGCCTCAGTCTCCAGAGTAGCTGGGACTACAGACGTGTGCCACGACGCTGGCTAATTGTTTGTACTTTTAGTAGAGATGAGTTTTCACCATGTTGCCCAGGCTAGTTTTGAACTCCTGAGCTCAGGCAATGCACCTACCTCGGCCTCCCAAAATGCTAGGATTACAGGTGTGAGCCACCCCACCTGGCCATGAACTTCTTCTTTCCCTTTATTTTCAAAAAAGAATGTTTCATAGTCTGTTTATTTGTGATTAGATTGTGGTTATATAATATTATGGTTATATTGAGTCAGGATTCATATAAAAATTATTTTTGCTATACATTGCTATATAGAGAGTAAAAGAAAATTTCATAATGGTCCTCTCTGGGATCCTTCCTTGGGCCTAATGGATAGAAAACATGTCAAGTATAGACTATAAGGTAGGTAATTAGTTGAGAACACAGAAGCAAATATACTTACACAGGATGTGAGGACCACTTTTTCAACTATTAAGGACAAATGTCTCTTTCTTCATTCATGTTCTTATAGGGAGACTAGGACTTCAGTTCCACTTCAGAGGAGCGTGAACTATTGGGGGAAAAAACCCTTCTGGTGCCACTGACCTCATATTATTCTCTCTTCCTCATGGGTGGCTGATGGATTACTCTAATTGTTGAGATTTTGATAGCCTGTACTCCACTAGGCTTCAGGGTTACCTGACATCAGAAACACTGACTTACAAAAGTGGGACGTGCCACTTCTTCAAAGAGACACATCTTCCCTATGTAATGTTCATTCATGCCTCTCCTTTTGTCCCCATTAGTAAGGCTGCCATTGTGAGGTGATTCCACCCATTTGGAACCCCTCCATTTAGGATTGGTTGAGTAAGTTCACACAGGCCAAGGAGATAGGAAACACTACCACGTTCTCCAACCTGGCTTGAGCATTCATGAAGTCCAGCATTTGAAACCGTATTCAACTCCCATATTTTACTCAGAACCCTTCATGGGAGGAGAGAAAACCAAAATGTGTTTACGTGTTGAGAACATGAAAAAGATGAGTAAGGAACCCACCTTTCTGTGAACCTTCTCTCCACATTTCTTCTGACAGCATTAGTCACGCACTGCAAAGTCGGGAGGAAGCAGAAAGAAGATGGGTTTTGCAATGTTGAGGGTGGCGTTGAGATTATTTTGATGTTAGCAGAATTAACTTCTTTTGAGTTGACTTTAGACTTCACATAACCTATCTGTTGGCACTACGAGATGATTAGCATTTCCCCATGGTTTTTATGTCAACCTGTTCTTTTTCCTAATGACATGACCGTAGAACCCAGAGAGACACCAGATAATGGAGGCAGGGATACTAGGACAGAGAATATTTGACTATTTGAAGTGCTGGCTTCATTTCCAGTTGACTGAACACTTTCCCAAAATGTAATTAATTCCTGCATATTTTTACAGTGAAGAATCTGATGGAAAGCTTATCGAAGACAGACTGATTCAGCTGAGATGTCACTTTACATGGAAGTTGTTAATTGAAGCCCCTGAAATTCCTGATTTAGAAAACAGGATCTGGGAAGAGATTCAGTTCCTGGATACCAAATACAATGTGGGAATACACAACCTACTAGCCTATGTGAAACACCTGGAAGGCCAGAATGAGGAAGCCCTGGTGACCTTGAAAAAGGCTGAAGACTTAATCCAGAAAGAACATGCCAACCAAGCAGATATGAGAAGTCTGGTGACCTGGGGCAACTTTGCCTGGGTGTATTACCACATGGGCAGACTGGCAGAAGCCG
>NW_016876573.1:0-358 GCF_001698545.2 Rhinopithecus bieti
GAAGATCATGTCCTTTGAAGCAACATGGATGAAGCTGGAGACCATTACTCTTAGAAAACTAACGCAGCAGCAGAAAACCAAATGCATGTTATTCTAAGTAATAGCTGAGGATGGGCACAGTGGCTCATGCCTGTAATCCCAACACTTTGGGAGGCCGAGGCGGGCAGATCACCTGAGGTCCCGAGTTCGAGACCAGCCTGACCAACATGGAGAAACCCCATCTTTACTAAAAATACAAAATTAGCCAGGCGTGGTGGCACATGCCTGTAATTCCAGCTACTCAGGAGGCTAAGGCAGGAGAATTACTTGAATCCAGGAAGCGGAGGTTGTGGTGAGCCAAGATCACACCACTGCACTC
>NW_016876574.1:0-1816 GCF_001698545.2 Rhinopithecus bieti
GCATCCATGTCCCTACAAAGGACGGAAACTCATCCTTTTTTATGACTGCATAGTATTCCATGGTGTATATGTGCCACATTTTCTTAATCCAGTCTGTCACTGATGGACATTTGGGTTGATTCCAAGTCTTTGCTATTGTGAATAGTGCCGCAATAAACATACGTGTGCATGTGTCTTTATAGCAGCATGATTTATAATCCTTTGGGTATATACCCAGTAGTGGGATGGCTGGGTCATATGGTACATCTAGTTCTAGATCCTTGAGGAATTGCCATACTCTTTTCCATAATGGTTGAACTAGTTTACAATCCCACCAACAGTGTAATAGTGGTTTTTTTTCAACAAGGTTCTGGCTAAAGACATTTTAATGCAAACTTGATATCATTATCATATTAAATTTCCTGGGTCTGATAATTTTGTTACTGAAAACATAAGATAATTAATGTATCACCTAAAGTGTATTTATTTATTTATTTATTTATTTATTTATTTATTTATTTTGAGATAAGGTTTCACTCTGTTGCCCAGGCTGGAGGGCTGTGGCACAACCATGGCTCACTGCAGCCTTGAACTCCTGGGCTCAAGCCATCCTCCTGCCTCAGCCTCATGAGTAGCTGGGACTACAAGCACACCATGCTGGCTAATTTTATTTTTTGTAAAGGTGGGGGGTTCTCATTATGTGACCCAGGCTGGTCTTGAACTCCTGGCCTCAAACAATCCTCCTGCCTTAACCTCCCAAAGTGCTGGGATTATAGTATGAGCCACCAAACCTGGCTTAGGGGGTCTTTAAACATAAAAAAGATGAAGATGTTGTCTCTGTTCTAATTACTTTTAAAGTTTCTTTATTTTATGTTTAAAAAGGCAGACTAGAGAACAGCGTGTATAGACTCCTACCTTGGGGTAAAATGTTGGGGAGGGGGCAAATTATAGGGTTTTTTTAAACTTTTGAGTTCAAGGGTACATGCACAGGTTTGTTACATAGGTAAACTCATGTCATGGGGGTTTGTTGTAAAGATTATTTCATCATCCAGGTATTCAGCCTAGTACCCAACAGTTATTTTTCCTGATTCTCTCCTTCCTCCCACCCTCCACTCTCTGGTAGGCCCCAAATTATACAGTTGCTTATACGCACATATGCAGTTTCTGGAAGACTGTGTAAGAAATTAATAAAGATGGTGACTTATGGCAGGTAGCAAAGAGAAGCAGAGAACAAAACAGGGCAGATAAGAAACAGAGGTGGGAGCAAGTACATTCGCTGTATCCTTTTCGAAATATTTCGAACCATGCATAGGTATTATGTACTTAAAAAAAGTCAGCATTGTGTTTTAGAATAGAAAAATGAAGATCTAGAAGGTGGAAGGAATAGGTCAGTGAAAGAACTAAGAACTTTGAGACCTTAAGGGAGAGGACCTTAACATTTTCTAGGGGTGTCAGTGATGTCCTTGGTATCATGAAACATGACCTTCTCAGGCTGAGTGGGGAAGAGCAGGTGCGCAGCTCAGCAAAACACATCAGAAGTCTTAGATTTCTGGCCAGACACAGTAGCTCATGCCTGTAATCCCAGCACTTTGGGAGGCTGAGGCAAGTGAATTACTTGAGGTCAGAAGTTCAACACCAGCCTGGCCAATATGGTAAAACTCCATTCTCTACTGAAAATACAAAAATCAGCCAGGCATGGAGGCAGGTGCCTGTAATCCCAGCTACTTGGGAGGCTGAGGTGGAAAGATCGCTTGGACCTGGGAGGCAGAGGTTGCTGTGAGCTGGGATAGTGGCACCACACTCCAGCCTGGACAACAGAATGAGACTCTGTCTCAAA
>NW_016876575.1:0-240 GCF_001698545.2 Rhinopithecus bieti
GCTGGTCTCAAACTCCTGGCTTCAAGCAGTCCTCCCACCTTGGCCTCCCAAAGTACTGGGATTACAGATGTGAGCCACTGCACCTAGCCAAAAATGCATTTTAAATTAATTTTTAAAAAGTGAATCATACTGTGTATTCAGAAAATAAAAGAAAACATACACTCAAACATTTACTTATGCATCAGATAATTCATAGGGGATAACAATTTTCTGTTTGCACTAAATGTGGGTAGGATTTTC
>NW_016876576.1:0-3145 GCF_001698545.2 Rhinopithecus bieti
TTTCTCTCACCACTCCTATTCAACAGTGTTGGAAGTTTTGACCAGGGTAATCAGTCAAGAGAAAGAAATAAAGGGTATTCAATTAGGAGGAAGTCAAATTGTCACTGTTTTCAGATTACATGATTGTATATTTAGAAAACCCCATCATCTCAGCCCAAAATGTCCTTAAGCTGATAAGCAACTTCAGCAAAGTCTCAGGATATAAAATCAATGTGAAAAATCACAAGCATTCTTATACACCAATAATAGACAAACAGAGAGCCAAATCATGAGTGAACTCCCATTCACAATTGCTTCAAAGAGAATAAAATACCTAGGAATCCAACTTACAAGGGATGTGAAGGACCTCTTCAAGGAGAACTACAAACCACTGCTCAACGAAATAAAAGAGGACACAAATAAATGGAAGAACATTCCATGCTCATGGATATGAAGAATCAATATTGTGAAAATGGCCATACTTCCCAAGGTAATTTATAAATTCAATGCCATTCCCAACAAGCTGCCAATGACTTTCTTCACAGAATTGGAAAAAACCACTTTAAAGTTCATATGTAACCAAAGAAGAGCCCGCATTGCTACGACAATCCTTGCCTTTAATCGTACATTTCAAAATGAAGGAAATATAGAAATTACCACTTAGTCATTTCTGTATTTCCACTTAATCATTTCTTTATTTCTCAATATAGAAATATATAGAGTATATACAATATATTTCTATATGTTTCTCAATATATAGAAATGATTAAGAAAACCACTGACCATGGACTGGTTGTGGCCAGTTTACAGAAGCTGCGTACTTGAGTGCTTTTGTGTCCTGAAATGACTCTTAGATGTTTAAGGCCTAATTGTAATACACTTAAATGTTAAGTGTCCACCCCATAGTGAATGTAGGTTATGTGTTATATGCATGCTTGTTAAATACACATACATTAGGACCACCTTCCTGAATATTAGCAGATACTCCTTTACCTGTTAAATATGTGTGTTTAGCCAACCCATTCAGCATAAAGCTCCTCCCTAAACCCTTCCTCCTTCAAAGTGTCTGTCTCTGGTCTTTGCCAGAGGCTGTGCTTTCCAGCCTGCTGGATGGCCACCTTGCAGATTGCAATCCTTTATAAGTCTCTGTTTCTAAATTTATAGATCTTATGATTTTTTCTTTCTTTCTTTCTATTTTTTTTTTAGATGAAGACTCTCTCTCTTGCCCAGGCTGGAGTGCAGTGGTGCAATCTCAGCTCACTGCAACCTCTGCCTCATAAGTTCAAACGATTTTCCTGCCTCAGCCTCCCAAGTAGCTGGAACTACATGTGTGTGCCACCACACTCAGCTAATTTTTTTGTATTTTTAGTAGAGACAGGGTTTCACCATGTTAGCCAGGTTGGTGTCGATCTCCTGACCTCATGATCCTCCCATCTCGGCCTCCTAAATTGCTGGGATTGTGGGCGTGAGCCACGGTGCTCAGCCTGATCTTGTGAACTTTTAATTTAACACCTCCAAGTGTACAATCACTGAAGCAGCTGGGGGAAAATGTTGAGTAAACTTGATTCTAAAATTGTGGAAATAAAAAATAAAACAGCATGAATTAGTTTTAGTCTAGAATCAAACTACAAAACATCTGTTTTATTTTGAAGACTTAAACCTGCTTTATTCTCTCATAAATTATAATATAAAAGGTTCCTGTTTTAATGACAAACTTCAAACAGTACTGAAAACAGTTTGTGTCAATGGACAAAAAGAGTCAGTACCTCTGGGCAGGGCCTCAAAGAGCACCACCCAGGTTGAGGGATGGTTTTCCTATTGCTGGGCCACAAGTGCCTTCCTATTGACTTCACCTTCTCTAGACACTTGTTGAGGTGGCTGTGGGTCATCTCCATCTCCTCAATCTTGTCCAGTGCTGTTTATAAACTCTCATTGTACTTTCCCCTTTCCTACTCTGAGTTCATCTTCAACTTTCACTAATTTGCTTATTGGCATCTCTCTGTATTTTGAGGAACTGCAAGTCTGAGCCTTTCTGCAGCTCCACCAAGTCACCTGCTGTACCATCATCCCTGGAGGACTCCTGCTATTCTTTCTCTTACTGCAACTTCAGTTTCCTAAACTGTGATCGTAGCTCTTTCTTTTCTCCAGCAGGTTTTTGTAGTTTTATGTGGCCCCTTTCTTGCTGATCCCAAGACGTGAGCAGCTTCCTGAGACACAACAGTGATGGCTTCAACCACTGATTCATGATTGACATTACCACTGCAAGTGCCATTGGGGATTATAACTAAGCCATGTTTACAATAAGTTCATCCCTTTGTCAAAGGGCTTAAGTTTATCCATTGTATGCTGCAGTGCACTACACATATGTTTCTGTCTTTCTATCTTCTTTGATCATTCTTCATTATCTCTATAAAATTCCACCATCTGTTCCTCCTGTTCTTCAATAACAAGCTTGAGGGTATCTATCTGGTGGGCTAAATTGTTCTTGTTGTATAACTATGCACTGGAAACCACGGCTTTCTTATATTTCTCTTTCACTTTAGAGAAAGACAAGTCACTCAGTTAGGTGTCTGGACCTATTAAGCTGCTGGTGTCCCCACTTCCTTATCTGGATCAGTTTCCACTTAGGGTGTTTGTTGCAGAGCAGAATTTCAAGATAAAGGCCTTGTATAATTTTTAGCATACTCTTTGCCAGATTTTTCATCCAACTCTTTTCATTGTTCCAGTTTGCTCATGTGTATATCTCTTGCTTTTGCCCAGGCAACTCATTTTACTGTCATCCTTGCCTCTGCCTTTTTGGCATGTTACTCAAAGCTTCATCTTCTGCAGAAAATCAGGCTTTCATGGATGTTTTCCTTCCAGAACCAGAAGTTTCTATCTTGTTTCTTTTCTTTTTTTGAAGTCTTCTGGTAGAATATTAAATTTATACTTAAACTAGGTTCTGGGCATTATGAAATAGGTATCCATATTTTCCCAATTAATTAATTTCTCAAAATAACTAGTCCTAATACAAAGTTGGAGGTTCATTTTTTCCCCTAGGGTATGCATTTATGATTTGTAACTAGATACTGAGCATTAAAGGAAAATATAATTTGTTCTCCAAGTATATATTATTGCTATGTTTATAATTTTTTAACAAAACCACAAATAGTTCATCAATATAGAA
>NW_016876577.1:0-480 GCF_001698545.2 Rhinopithecus bieti
AAAATCATGGCATATCCTGAGAGAAGCCAAAAATATAAACAAAAGACAGATTCCACCCTCTATTCAAGTGGGGATATATGAAAAGAAACAAGAACAGAAACATATAACACTAGGTCTACAATTAAAATGAATAAAATATGGTGAGGGCATAAAGAGAGAATAGTCAGTTCTACTTGGAAAGCTCTGTAAATGCTGCAAAGTCAGGGCCATATTTTAAAAGTCAGACAAAGTAAAGAGTGAGGGTATAAGGGGTTTCTAGGCAAGGTAGCATGGGTAGAAGGATGGGACATGAAACCACATGGCAAATGAGAGGCATTCAAGTAAAACTGGGATGCAGTCAGAGGGAATGGGATGGAGAGAGAAAACAGGACAATCAGGCCAAACTACAAAAGATATGTGTCATGCTGGAATGTAAAACTCCCCCTTCATGCAATCAGGATCCACTCAATGAGCAGATGAGTTAGATCATTACAAATATAT
>NW_016876578.1:0-553 GCF_001698545.2 Rhinopithecus bieti
TTCTGTAATTTTTTTTTGACAGGGTCTTGCTGTGTCATCACGAATGGAATGCAATGATGTGATCACAGATCACTGCAGCCTCAACCTCCTCAGCTCAAGTGATCCTTCACCTCAGCCTCCCAAGTAGTTGGGACTACAGGCCTGTACTACCACGCTCAGCTAATTTTTGTAGTGTTTTTTTTTTAAGAAGAGACCACGTTTTGCCATGGTGCCCAGGCAAGTCTCACACCCCTGGGCTCAAGTGATCTGCCTACCTTGACCTCCCAAAGTACTGGGATTATAGGCATGATCTGCCACACTTGGTTTCCTTTTTTTTTAAGTAATACCATTAAAGCAAATACTTTTTTTCAGAGATATTCACTAACTTACCACCTCTAATTTTTATACACAAAAAAATAAAATTATTACAATTTGTTTGCTCTTGTGGGGCACTTTAAATAATACCATTTTCGTATTTTCCAGTTGATGGTTTTGTTGCTTCCTCCTATTAAAAAACAAACAAACAAAAAACCAACTTTACACAACATTGTATTTCTTTATTCACTGTGCATAG
>NW_016876579.1:0-610 GCF_001698545.2 Rhinopithecus bieti
AGCACCCCGAGGTGGGGAGCCAGCTCAGGTCAGTCAGACCCAATGCCCCTGTCGCCAGAAGCCCTGGACGGAGGCATCCACTTTGGCCTCTCTGACGGTGAGCACACTTCCTCTAGACGCTTCTGAGTGACGGCCCAGAAGCAAGTGCTCCTCTCGCTGGAGGGCAGCCAGACACTGTCTGTCTTAGTGGGTGTGCTGATTGTGGGCATTCCTGGGTGCTGGGGGCTAGGGCAGAGCTGAGAGTGGCATGCCAGGGTCACGCTGCCTCTCTGCAGCCACAGGCCTGGGCCTGGATCACAAAGGCTGATGGCCCCTTTTGCCTCTGGCAGGGTCGGTCCAGCCACTCAGCAGCCAGAGCCTCAGAGCCAGCTCCAGTGCAGGCACCAACCTCCAGCTTCTGCTCTTACTGTGTGATGCGGGGTCCCCAGCTAGGTCGGCTCTTCCATGCCCAGCATGACAGCACAGGGGAGGACCTGGTGAACTTCACTGAGCCAGAGGTAAGGGCCCCACTCTGCAGCCACCGCTCAGATGCCCCCAGCCTCAGGTGGCCGCTGTGCCATGGACATCATGTGGACATGGGCACCAGCTCCAGCATCACTGTCAGCAGACA
>NW_016876580.1:0-610 GCF_001698545.2 Rhinopithecus bieti
CTGCCAGTATTTTATTGAGGATTTTTACATCATGTTCGTCAAGGATATTGGTCTAAAATTATCTTTTTTGTTGTTGTGTCTCTGCCAGGCTTTGATATCAGGATGATGCTGGCCTCATAAAATGAGTTAGGGAGGATTCCTTCTTTTTCATTGATTGAAATAGTTTCAGAAGGAATGATACCAGCTCCTCTTTGTACCTCTGGTAGAATTCAACTGTGAATCCCTCTGGTCTTGGACTTTGTTTTGTTATTAGGCTACTAACTATTGCCTCAGTTTCAGAGCCTGTTATTGGTCTATTCAGGAAATCAGCTTCTTCTTGATTTAGTCTTTGGAAGGTGTATGTGTTCATGAATTTATCCATTTCTTCTAGATTTTCCAGTTTATTTCCATAGAGGTGTTTATAGTATTCTCTGAATCCCCTTTATCATTTTTTATTGCATCTATTTGATTATTCTCTCTTTTCTTCTTTATTAGTCTTGCTCCCTGTCTATCAATTTTGCTGATCATTGCAAAAAAACCAAATCCTGGATTCATTGATTTTTTGAAGGGTTTTTATGTCTCTATTTCCTTCATTTCTGCTCTGATCTTAATTATTTCTTGCCTTCTTCTA
>NW_016876581.1:0-1547 GCF_001698545.2 Rhinopithecus bieti
TCCTGGGTTCAAGCAATTATCCTGCCTCAGCCTCCCAAGTAGCTGGTGTTACAGGCGTCCACCACCACGCCCGGCTAATTTTTTGTGTTTTTAGTAGAGATGGGGTTTTACTATGTTAGCCAGACTGGTCTCGAACTCCTGACCTTGTGATCCACCTGCCTTGGCCTTCCAAAGTGCTGGGATTACAGGCCTGAGCCGCTGCGCCTGGCCTAATGAAGACATCTTTCAACAGGTGAACAGATAGGCTATGGTGTCAATACCATCAACTGCTATTCAGCAATAAAAGGAACAGACTATTCACTTACACAGCAATACAGATGAATGTACATGTATTTTGCTACGTGAAAGAAGTCAGCCCTAAATGTCTACATATTGTATGACTTCATTCGTATAACATTCTGGAGAAGGCAAAATTATAGGTTGAGAAAACAGATCAGAGGTTGCCCACAATTAGGAGAAAGGGAAGAGTCGATCACAAACGCATCATACAGATAATTTTAAGTGTGATGCAGCTGTTGTGTGTAGCGCTGGATGGTGGACACCTGTCTCTATGGGTTTCTCAAAACCTACCAAATGCCACACCACAAAACCTCATCCTTATTTTTTGCAAATTAAAAAAAAAAAAAAAAAATCCACCAGGAACTCAGAGGATTCCAGGAGGAAAAGAAACTGATCAAAGACACTTTGGAAAATGGTATTTTGATTGGATTCTCTAAGGTTAAGACCAAACAAGCTGCACAGAAACACTCCGCTTTGGTTGATAATTTTGTTTATCACAGGGACAAATGATAATTCTGACACTAGGCGAGAACAAATGAGTAAGTCAGTTGTAGATTATGTGAGCTGGAGTTGTCACTGCTGTGAAATGACTTTTCTTGCAGCATTGTGAAATGTTTCTTTCCCAGTGGTGTGTTAATTCTCCCCAGAATTCTCACCAACCTATTCAAGTGTTTTAAAATACTTGCTCTTATGATTTTAAGACAAAACACATCTGTTTTCAGCCCAGCTGGAGAAGCCTCATTAATAACACATCCTTTGTGTTCTAACTGAAACCCTGCACATAAAACAACAAATGAGCACGGGAAATGTTGGAAAAGTATAATAAGCAAGACAGACTCCCTGGGGAATGACAGTGGTACATTCCTTGGGTTTCCTGTTCTTCTCATCTGCCCTGGGGAGAATGCTGCAGAAGCCTCCAACCAGAAACCACACCCAACAAAACCAAAGCTAACAAAACCCAGTTGTCTCAGCCAAAGAACCTGGAAAATAATGGCCTAGCAAGGAATACCCACCTGACTGTAGCCAAACATCTATGGAAACCCCCCAAACACCATAGTTCAGTGGAGTCCAGTGTGGAGCTGATGATCCACTTCACTTCCACGGAGTGGAAGGCAGCAGCAGTGCTCTGATTCCCTTGCCTGATGGTGTCCGGGGCGCCAAGCAGGGAGGTAAATCTTCTCTCTCCCGCATTGCAAAAGAAGGTGGCATTCTGGTATTTCTATCGAGGTGGTGTCAACAGACCAAGAAAGCAGCTGTTCTTCCATTTC
>NW_016876582.1:0-1389 GCF_001698545.2 Rhinopithecus bieti
TTTGAGACAGAGTCTCACTCTGTCACCCAGGCTGGAGTGCAGTGGTGCGATCTCGGCTCACGGAAACCTCCGCCTCCCGAGTTCAAGCAATTCTTCTACTTCAGCCTCCTGAGTAGCTTGGATTACAGGTGCCCACCACCACACCGGCTAATTTTTGTGTTTTTAGTAGAGACAGGGTTTCACCATGTTGGCCAGGCTGGTCTCGAACTCCTGGCCTCAAGCAGTCCACCTGCCTCGGCATCCCAAAGTGCTGGGATTATAGGCGCGAGCCACTAAGCCCAGCCTGCATTGTCTTTATTTAAAATTAGTCAGAATAATTTGTTCCTTTTATTTCTTCTGATAACTGAGATTTTTGAAGCCCTGTTTCTTTCTCTGGTATATGGGAATTTATATATATAATATGTGGAGTTGTATATGTATCTATAAACCCTTTATCTATAAACCCTTCTCTAGTCTCTGTAAAGTGTATACATGTGTAAATTGCTGTGTGCTCTAAACAGTGGTGCAGCTCCTGTAAGAGGGAGACTGGGAAAGAGGCATTTTGTGATAAAGCAGGTGATATTTGTAGTTGATTGATAAATAAACCTGGATATGGCATATAAACACCTGATGGAAGAAGGAAGCTAAAGGAAGTTTGTTTGATGACAAAGAAAAGACTTCTTTCTTAGTGGAGAAAAATATTTGTTTGGATCTTACGTGGGCTAAGAACAACACACTGCAATCAAAGAACTAGATTTCCCCCTCTGGCTGAGCTGCTGGAACCAGAGAAAATGGGTTACTTAATGAAGCATCATTTTTAGCACATAGATAATTTGGAAGCCTATTTGGGCACATAATGATAATTTTCTTTGAGCAGTCAATTGTCTCTTTTTGAAACTTCCTACAACTCCGTTATATATTCTAAACGCATTGAAGAAATGGACTGCGATTTACTCGCTTTGGTGTCTTTAAAGCTCTTGGTGGCCATTCAATCCATGCTGACTGATGTCATTGGAATTGAGAGAAGCAGCCTTGCTCTTCCTCTAGAGGGAGCAACAGTGAGACTAGAAGAAGTTGCCTATAAGCAGTTTTAAGAGAAGGTGGCACTATTCACAATAGCAAAGACTTGGAATCAACCCAAATGTCCATCAGTGACAGACTGGATTAAGAAAATGTGGCACATATACACCATGGAATACTATGCAGCCATAAAAAAGGATGAGTTTGCGTCCTTTGTAGGGACATGGATGCAGCTGGAAACCATCATTCTTAGCAAACTATCACAAGAAGAGAAAACCAAACACCGCATGTTCTCACTCACAGGTGGGAACTGAACAATGAGATCACTTGGACTCGGGAAAGGGATCATCACACACTGGGGCCTAACATGGGGAGGGGGGAGGGGGGAGG
>NW_016876583.1:0-1381 GCF_001698545.2 Rhinopithecus bieti
CCAGATCATCCTCCTCTGCACCCAATTAGAGATTTTACTATGTAACATGTATCTTTGAAATGTTCTTCCTCCATTGTCTTATTCTGGCATTTTTTGCTGCTTAGATTTTATTTTCGCCCAAAACACTTGGAGAATGCTTTCTTTTTTCTTGATATGTAAAAATTCTAAGGTATATCTATAAATGGATTTTGTTTTATATTTGTTTGGGAGATAGTGAAACTTTTCCCTCTTATGCTTAAATTTGGTTTAAGTTCAAAATGTTTTGTATCTAAAATAATTTTATATGTGTAATTATAATTTCTCCAATAAAATATCTATATCTATAATTCTAAAGTTTGGTGTCCAATCCCTGTCCCTCTAAATCCCCAATCCCCTCTAAATAGCATCCTGTCTTTCTGTTCTTGCTTTCTGAGAGAATTTTTTATTTGTTCTACACAACATAAGTTTAATGTTTTGCCATTTGTTTAGGCAGTTTTTGGCTATTTTCAATTCAGGTTTAAATTCTTCTCTTCAACTTTAAATTTCTGGTATCATAAATGTCCTTTTCCAGCACATGCTATTTTTTTTTTCTTCAGGACTTTTGGCTCCTGTCTTATGAAGGTCAACTCTTGTATGCTAGTGATGACTGATAAAATGAACAAATACTTAGGAACTAGTATTACTTGCTAGATGCTGTGTTTTCCACTGAGTATAAAATAGTGAATTTGCAGTCTACTAGGGAGAAAGAGACATCAATAAAACAGAGACAAAAGCATGATTTTGAATACTAAGTGCAAGCTCTTGGGAGAAGCTGCAATGTGAGAGAGCAATTATTAATGAGTCTAACAAATACAGTTTATCTCAGAAATTTAAAATGAGTTAATAGTAGAAAATGTATCAAAGTAGATCTGACCTTAACAGCATAAAAGCCTAGAATGACCAAGAAACACCTAGAAAGCCAGGTAGTGGTATAGTATAGAGGAAAGGAGTAGAAGAAAAGATAAGAGAGGTCAAAGGGAAGGAGAGCAGAGGCCACTTCCGGCGTAGCCATGGCGGCTAACGCTACTACCAACCCGTCACAGCTGCTGCCGTTAGAGCTTGTGGACAAATGTATAGGATCAAGAATTCACATTGTGATGAAGAGTGATAAGGAAATTGTTGGTACTCTTCTAGGATTTGATGACTTTGTCAATATGGTACTGGAAGATGTCACTGAGTTTGAAATCACACCAGAAGGAAGAAGGATTACTAAATTAGATCAGATTTTGCTAAATGGAAATAATATAACAATGCTGGTTCCTGGAGGAGAAGGACCTGAAGTGTGAATGAGTTTCCTTGACTTACGCTAGATTCTGTTTTGTCTTTTAATGACAAGAAAATGGAATTTTGGGGATGAGATGCG
>NW_016876584.1:0-301 GCF_001698545.2 Rhinopithecus bieti
ATTTTAGTTTTTATTTATTTATTTTATTTTATTTATTTATTTTTTGAGACGGAGTCTCGCTCTGTCACCTGGGCTGGAGTGCAGTGGCCGGATCTCAGCTCACTGCAAGCTCCGCCTCCCGGGTAGCTGGGACTACAGGCACCCATCACCTCGCCCGGCTAGTTTTTTTTTTTTGTATTTTTTAGTAGAGACGGGGTTTCACCATGTTAGCCAGGATGGTCTCGATCTCCTGACCTCGTGATCCGCCCGTCTCGGCCTCCCAAAGTGCTGGGATTACAGGCTTGAGCCACCGCGCCCGGCC
>NW_016876585.1:0-1242 GCF_001698545.2 Rhinopithecus bieti
CCGCAGCTAAGGGACCTGGCTCTTAGAAGGAAAACTAACAAACAGAAAGGAATAGCATCAACATCAACAAAAGGATATCCACACCAAAACATCATCAGTAGGTTACCAACATCAAAGACCAAAGGTAGATAAAACCATAAAGATGGGGAGAAACCAGAGCAGAAAACTGAAAATTCCAGAAACCAGAGTGCCTTTTCTCCTCCATAGGATCACAGCTCCTTGTCAGCAATGGAACAAAGATGAACAGAGAATGACTTTGACAAGCTGACAGAAGTAGGCTTCAGAAGGTCAGTAATAACAAATTTCTCCAAGCTAAAGAAGGATGTTTGAATCCATCGCAAGGAAGCTAAAACCTTGAAAAAAGATTAGATGAATGACTAACTAGAATAAACAGTGTAGAGAAGACCTTACATGACCTGTTGGAGCTGAAAACCATGGTACGAGAAATTCGTGATGCATGCACAAGCTTCAATAGCTGATTAGACCATGTGGAAAATGAGTATCAGTGATTGAAGATCAAATTAATGAAATAAAGCAAGAAAACAAGATTAGAGACAAAAGAGTAAAAAGAAATAAACAAAGCCTCCAAGAAAGATGGGACTATGTGAAAAGGCGAAATCTATGTTTGATTGGTGTACTTGAAAGGGATGAGGAGAATGGAACCAAGTTGGAAAACACTCTTCAGGATATTATCCAGGAGAATTTCCCCAACCTAGCAAGACAGGCCAACATTCAAATCAGGACATACGGAGAACACCACAAAGATACTCCTCAAGAAGAGCAACCCCAAGACACATAATTGTCAGATTCTCCAAGGCTGAAATGAGGAAAAAATGTTAAGGACAGTCAGAGAGAAAGGTTGGGTTACCCACAAAGGGAAGCCCATTAGATTAACAGCAGATCTCTTGGCAGAAACTCTACAAGCCAGAAGAAAGTGAGGGCCAATATTCAACATTCTTAAAGAAAAGAATTTTCAACCCAGAATTTCATATCCAGCCAAACTAAACTTCATAAGTGAAGGAGAAATAAAATCCTTTACAGACAAGCAAATGCTGAGAGATTTTGTCACCACCAGGCCTGTCTTATAAGAGCTCCTGAAGGAAGCACTAAACATAGAAAGGAACAACTGGTACCAGCCACTGCAAAAACATGCCAAATAGTAAAGACCACTGATGCTAGGAAGAAATTCCATCAAAGAACAGGCAAAATAACCACCTAACATCATAATAACAGGATCAAATT
>NW_016876586.1:0-1388 GCF_001698545.2 Rhinopithecus bieti
TGGCTACTAACATCTAATAATTTATGGCTGGGCACGGTGGCTCACACCTGTATTCCCAGCACTTTGGGAGGCTGAGGCAGGTGGATCACCTGAGGTCAGGAGTTTGAGACCAGCCTGGCCAACATGGTGAAACCTCGTCTCTACTAAAAATACAAAAATTAGCCAGGCATGGTGGTCCAGCTACTCAGGAGGCTGAGGCAGGAGAATTGCTTGAACCCAGGAGGTGGAGGTTGCAGTGAGCCGAGATCACACCATTGCACGCCAGCGTAGGCGTTGGAGCGAGACTCTGTCTCAAAAAAAAAGAAAAGAAAAAAATCTTCAAAAGTCATTATAAGCAAAGTTATTAAAATTTCAGAGATTGTGTCAAATTTAGGAAAACGTGTGAAAGCTGAGATTGCAGTGATATGGGCCCACAAGCCACAGAATGCAGGGAGTCACTAGATGGTGAAAAAGGCAAGGAAACAGATTCTCCCCTAGAGCCTCTAGAAGGAATGTCAGCTTTGATAATCCACTTTGGACTTCTGACACCCAGAATTGTAAGATAATAAATTTGTGTTATTTGGAGTCACTACATTTGTGGTAATTTGTTACAGCAGTGTATTAGTTCGTTTTCATGTTGCTATAAATAACTACCTGGGACTGGGTAATTTATGAGGAAAAGAGGTTTAATTGGCTCACAGTTCCACAGGTTGTATAGGGAGCATGCCTGGGTGGCCTCTGGAAACTTTCAATCATGGCAGAAGGTGAAGGGGAAACCAACGTGTCTTACGTGGTGGGAGCAGGAAGAGAGAGAGAGTAAAGGGAGAGGTGCTACATACTTTTAAACAAGCAGATCTCACGAGAACTCACTCATGAGACAGCACTTGGGGGGATAGAGCTAAACCATTAGAAATCACCCCCATGATCCAATCACCTCCCACCAGGCCCCACCTCTAACACTGGAGATTACAATTCAACATGAGATTTGGGTGGGGATACAGAGCCAAACCATATCAAGCCTTAATAGGAAACTTATATAGCTGACTAGCATTACCTTAAGTATAGAAAAAATGTTGAGACCCAAGAAAAACGTTCTACTAAATGGAAATTAAATGTTATCCCAACTCATTCAACTCTTAACATGATTCTCAAAATGTGCTTGGATAGTCCTCCCCAACCTAATTTGAAGGGTAATACAATGGGAGAGATTTTGACAGCAAAGACACATTACAGTGAAAGTCTCTTACTTTTGCAATTATTGCAGTAATATTGGCCAGGTGAACTGGACCAATTATTAGCGCTCCTGGCTAGGATTACAATTAGGCATGTGAAGTGATTCACTAAAGTGCAAGGTTCCTGTCCTTACTTGACATTTTAATATTTTGTTCATTGTGGGACTTCCTTGCATT
>NW_016876587.1:0-1246 GCF_001698545.2 Rhinopithecus bieti
TTAGCTGGTTATTTTGCTCGTTAGTTGATGCAGTTTTTTTCCTAGCATCAATGTTCTTTACATTTTGGCATGTTTTTGTAATAGCTGGTACTGGTTGTTCCTTTCCATGGTTAGTGCTTCCTTCAGGGTCTCTTGTAGGGCAGGCCTGTTGGTGACAAAATCTCTAAGCATTTGCTTGTCTGTAAAGGATTTTATTTCTCCTTCACTTATGAAACTTAGTTTGGCTGGATATGAAATTCTGGGTTTAAAATTATTTTCTTTAAGAATGTTGAATATTGGCCCCCATTTTCTTCTGGTTTGGAGAGTTTCTGTCGAGAGATCTGCTCTTAGTCTGATGGGCTTCCCTTTGCGGGTAATCCCACCTTTCTCTATGGCTGCCCTTAACATTTTTTCCTTCATTTCAACTTTGGTGAATCTGACAATTATGTGTCTTGGAGTTGCTCTTCTTGAGGAGTATCTTTGTGGCATTATCTGTATTTCCTGAATTTGAATGCTGGACTGCCTTACTGGGTTGAGGAAGTTCTCCTGGATGATACCCTAAAGAGTGTTTTCCAACTTGGTTTCATTTTCTCCCTCACGTTCAGTCACACCAATCAGACGTAGATTTTGTCTTTTCACATAATCCCATATTTCTTGGAGGCAGAGCAAGATGGCCGAATAGGAGCAGCTCCAGCCTCCAGCTCCCAGCACGAGCTACACAGAGGATGGGTGATTTCTGCAGTTTCAACTGAGGTACCGGGTTCATCTCACTGGGGAGTGCCAATCGGTGCTGGTCAGCTGGTGCAGCCCGACCAGCGAGAGCTGCAGCAGGGCGAGGTATCGCCTCACCTGGGAAGTGCAAGGAGGAAGGGAATCCCTTTACCTAGCCAAGGGAAACTGAGACACACAACACCTGGAAAATCCCACCCTAATACTGCGCTTTACCCAGGGTCTTAACAAACGGCACACCAGGAGATTATACTCCGCACCTGACCAGGAGGGTCCCACGCCCACAGAGCCTCCCTCATTGCTAGCACGGCAGTCTGAAATCTAACTGCAAGGCAGCCGCGAGGCTGCGGGAGGGGTGCCCACCATTGCTGAGGCTTAAGTAGGTAAACAAAGCTGCTGGGAAGCTCGAACTGGGTGGAGCCCACCACAACTCAAGGAGGCCTGCCTGCCTCTGTAGACTCCACCTCTGGAAACAGGATATAGCTAAACAAAAAGCAGCAGAAATCTCTGCAGATGTAAATGTCCCTGTCTGACAGCT
>NW_016876588.1:0-377 GCF_001698545.2 Rhinopithecus bieti
GGCAGGAAAAGACTTTAATGCAATCTGTGGTATCTCCCAATATCAGAAGCTACCAAAGAGGAAGCCCCTCAACCATCCACCACTCTACAGAAGTAGCACATTAGGGCATTCAGAGATGTTTACTCCTTCCCATCCATACTCCCAGTCTCACCAACCATTATCATTATTCACCAGAAATTCAACAATAGGGAGAAAGGCAACTGGATAATACACACTGCACAATAAAAATGTGAGATTACCAAGAGGCTAAGTGGAGACCCTGGGACACACATCTCACTATAGCAAGTGAGGTGAGTAATAGCTGGAGTGGCAATCTTGAAGCCCCCATCACATATTAAGATGCAAAGTTGGTATATTCAACTGATATATAAAGATAT
>NW_016876589.1:0-1383 GCF_001698545.2 Rhinopithecus bieti
TAGATTATATTACAAAAGAGCTCAAACTGTTCAGATACAGCAACGGGGCTTGCTAGGAGACAGAAGGGGAATTCTTCAGACTACTGTACAGGGACACAAAGACTCCTCATCCTAAACAAAGTATTAAGGTACATAGACAAGTTTCTTGTAAGACAGAAAACAGAGAAATCCACAGTAATAACTCTAACACATTCCTTAAGGAATAAGCATGTATTTGTAGGAAGCAAACATAGCTTTCCATAGAGAAACCACTTTCACAGGATGATTAGGTGGACCTGCAATGAAGAAAATACATTTCAAAAGATGGGTTCAGACTTACACCAAGTTTTCACTGAAATATTTAAAAAAAAAGGCCCTTCTCTGTATCAAAAGAATTTTAAAAAAATACATCATGGATAAAATAAATCTCTGGAAAGGTCGAGGTCCTGTTCAGAGACATATGTTTGCAAATTAATATAAATTTTAAAGTTTGACAACAAAAATACTGTTTGGAACTATCTAGAATAGGCCAAGCTAAGTTCGTGTTCTGTTTTAGTGCATTGCATTGAAATGAATCTCATTCTCACTATCATTTTTTTCTTCTTAACCTTAATCACCAGCTGCTGGTCAACTGAAATGGACATGGGAACTATATAAAATGTCAGAGAAATATGTAAACCTCATTAATGTTTCCAAAAATTCATTTAGAGATAGAAACAGGTCCAAATAGATGCCTGTCTAAATGCACTGCAATTACGTTACAATTATTTTCCAAATACACAGATACGCTCTGTCTTTTCTCAGCTCATTACTGACTCAAACAATTTGCCCTTCTGGGATCAATTGTTTGCTAATAAATAATTGTTTACAGTCACAAAATGATATTAGGAGGTTTTCTTATTAGTTTTCCTTCTGCACCCTAATACGATGGAAAACTAGCTGATTCCCAAGAATCTAACCATAACCTCGCTTTGTTTAACAGCCCAGGAAATGATGAACCATCTGCTTCAGAAAATAATGGACAGCCAAGAGGAAATACTGTTTAATTGCAGATTAACCTCCTCAAGAAGCAGTCTGAAGCAGCTTTAGAATTAGCAACTATAACCAGCAAAAGAAACAAATGGCTCATGAGCATTTTCCTCTACCATTTAAGGTCCAGAAAGAATGCAAAGGGATTTTATTACATTTATTTACAAACATTCATTTCCACAGTGGAAACAAAAAATCATCAAGGTCAAAACTGATTCTCAAAACTGCACTCACTGCCCTCCAATTTTGTTTGCCCAAATACCTTTAATGCAGCAAACCATCAAACATCTCATGCACTTAAGAAAGTGTTTATTTAAAAAAAAAATTCAAAAACCTCTTTTCCATTATTTTCAGGTTGTTATAATATTAAAATTA
>NW_016876590.1:0-911 GCF_001698545.2 Rhinopithecus bieti
GACCATAAGGTAAGCTTTTATAGACTCTTTTTAATCTTCTATAATTTTTGCTAAAGAGTAGGTTGGTGCTTTAAGAAAAACCTACTATGCTTTTACTTTAATGTCCAGTTCACAGAAAAACTGGATGATACTTCTTTAACTTTAGCTAATATGTTTACACACAGAATGTTCTTTACAATTAATGTTTTAAACCTTGCTTAAACCTTCAAAACAGCAATTTTAACTTTTAATATAGGTAAAATGTGCATTCTTATGCCTTGCTATAATCCTTTTACCAAAGGTATATTTTGCTTTTCTTATGCACCTTGCTCATAAACTGTTTCTTTTTCCCAATAGTTTCACATTCAGGAGGCCTAGTTACTTCTAAATTACACATCATTTTTTGCATAAATTTTTTTTTAACACACTTTTTTTATATCCTTTTTTTTTCTTTCATGACTTTTACAGGCAATTTTTTGACATGCCTTAACTTTCTGACTTATTACAAACATTTCTTTCTTTAAACAACCAGTTAATTTATTTCAGGACAAGAATTTACCATATAACACTCTTTTTATATAAATTCCGCGCCCCCCCACCGCTTTCCCCCCCCCTTATTTTTTTCCGAAGATGATAACCATTTTTTTTCCAAAGCGAAACTTTTTTTTTTTATGTCTGTGAACTAGATTGTCTAAGACCACGAGAATAGAATTACTATAATACATGTTACACTGTTAACTTTTAGCAAACTTTACTTTTGTTGAAAACCTTTTAAGTTTGGGATTTCAGTTATCCTTTGCTATTAATAAGACCTCATTTTGTCCAAATTAGAATTGGTATGATGGCTTTTAAAGGAATAGGGTATAGTTTTTTTTTAACTGCTTGTATATCTCTCTCTTTATTTCCCTCTTTGACTTTGACTCTCTCTCGTT
>NW_016876591.1:0-327 GCF_001698545.2 Rhinopithecus bieti
CAGAAAGAAGTCAGACTTACTGGTCAATATGTGGACCCAGAAGCCAACAAGGATGACCATAATAGGAGGTAATCTAGGCCCCCATTTAGTATCAGAGAGGCCCTAGCAAGGGAAACAAGCATGTGGTGGAAATCAGGGATATGAAGCACTGGGTCAACTCTGAGAGAAGAAGTCCCTAGATGGCATGACACACTGCTGTGGAAGGTGGCAAGATGGCCTGGATCTCAGCTGTTTGGAAGACAATGATTCCAATAAATCAGGCATAGGCAGCAATGTCAGGGTCCAATGACATAATTAAGGTCCAAGGTGGGAGGACTTGATCTTGAG
>NW_016876592.1:0-702 GCF_001698545.2 Rhinopithecus bieti
TCTGAACTGTTTTCTCTAATCTCTGTCCTGCCTGGGCTTTGCCAAGATCTCACCACACATATTGGGCTGGCCACCTATATAATAAAATCTGAAGGTTTCCCGCGGTCTTGCAGGATATCTATTTGCTAAAATTCTTTAAATAAGAAATACATATTTTTTGCATTATGATTTTAGGCTTGGAGTGAATATGCTTTGTGGAAAAACAAACATATTGACTTCAATATATTGAAAATTATTAAATGAGTCCTTTCTCCAAGCAGGTGTTGGTGAGGTGGGTTGTGACGAAGCTAGATCTTGAAGGCATATGCTTTCAGCTATCTATGTGGTGGGGAGAAAGATTCTAAAAAGCCAGGATTCTGAAAGCGAACTCTTAACCTCACGATATCACAAAGCCGGACTTGGTTTCAGCAGCTGGAAGGTGCCAGTGTGCTTATTTTTGTCTCATTATGTTTGCAGTGTACTGAGAGTTTAGTTTTCAGTCTGTGTAATCTTAACAACTTTAAGCGCTCCCAGTTTCCTCATTTGTAAAATGAGGATTAAATTAATATGTAGCTCATTTGGGTTTTATGAGGATAAATGAGATAGTGAATGCAATTTTGTTAGCACAGTGCTAGGTAAGTAGCAAATGTTCATCGAAGTCCAGCAATATGGTGAACTGGGGACCATAGGGACCTGGAACTAACACCAGCAGTGAGTGGGTGG
>NW_016876593.1:0-607 GCF_001698545.2 Rhinopithecus bieti
GAGTGAAAATTTGTTGTCACCCCTTCCGGGGAACGGGAGTCGGGGCCCGCAGGCTTGGGGCCCCAACAATTACAATGCAGGCCTACCACAATACCCAGTGAGCAATGATTTACAACATCAAGGAGTGACTTCGAGTCCTCCTTAAGAGCATCACACCTTACCCCAGTTTCTCAGCTTTATGCTGCAACTAAGCAAAGCGCTGCTGCTGACTTAGCTATTACTCAGCCTTATACTCTATCTCCTAATGGAGGAATATATCAGTTGGCTACTGGAGTGTGTGGTCCTTTACCAAAGGGACATGTAGGACTTTTGTTAGGTTAAAGCAGCAGTGCTATGAGAGGGTTAATGGTGACTCCGGGAATTATTGATCCTGATTTTACTGATGAAATTCTTATTATGGTACAAGTCCTCACAATTTATGCGCCTAGAGGCAGGGGAACGTATTGCACTATTGCTTCTATTGCCCTTTTTTCCTTTTCTATCTAAAGATGTGTCTCGTCAAGGAGGTTTCGGTGGTACTGGAAAACTGTTTTCTGGGAAACCTTAGTTTCTGATCAAAACCTCTATGCTCCTTGCAAATTAATGGGATACTTTTGAGGGATTAGTT
>NW_016876594.1:0-2582 GCF_001698545.2 Rhinopithecus bieti
TCTACAAAGAACTCAAACAAATTTACAAGAAAAAAACAACACCATGGGAAAATGGGCAAAGGATATGAACAGACAGTTCTCAAAAGAAGACATCTATGCAGTCAACAGACAAACAAAAAAATGCTCATCATCACTGGTCATCAGAGAAATGCAAATCAAAACCACAATGAGATACCATCTCACACCAGTTAGAATGGCAATCATTAAAAAGTCAGGAAACAATGATGCTGGAGACAACGTGGAGAAATAGGAATGGCTTTTATACTGTTGGTGGGAGTGTAAATTGGTTCAACCATTGTGGAAGACAGTGTGGTGATTCCTCAAGGATCTAGAACTATAATTACCATTTGACCCAGCCATTCCATTACTGGGTATATAACCAAAGGATTATAAATCATGCTACTATAAAGACACATGCACACGTATGTTTACTGAGGCACTATTCACAATGGCAAAGACTTGGAACCAACCCAAATGTCCAGCAATGACTGGATTAAGAAAATGTGGCACATATACACCACAGAATACGGAATACTATGCAGCCATAAAAAAGGATGAGTTCATGTCCTTTGTCGGACAAACTATCACAAGGACAGAAAACCAAACACCGCATGTTCTCACTCATAGGTGGTAACCGAACAATGAGATCACTTGGACACAGAGCAGGGAATATCACACACCAGGGCCTGCTGTGGGGGTGGGTTTTAGGGAAGGGATAGCATTAGGAGAAATACCTAATGTAAACGATGAGTTGATGGGTGCAGCAAACCAACATGGCACATGTATACCCATGTATCAAACCTGCACATTGTGCACATGTACCCTAGAACTTAAAGTATAATAACAATTTTAAAAAGTTTCTTAATACAATAGTTGGTTTCTAATTCTCTTAATACAACATATTTAAATGGCAAGGAAAAAATGAAAGTACTTTACTTACAGTTGATCCAGGATGTGGTGGATTATCAATGGGTTTTACCACATTTTGTCTTTGTGTGGAATCAAGAAAGACATCATCCCAGTGTCCTTTCTCAATTAATTCCTTGAAAATAAATTTATAATCATAACTATCAAAATATTCATTATACAACAAATAAATATATTTATGTTTCAGAAAATATGACCACGTTCGAGTGAAAAGAATACATTACCTTTTTAATTTTGGAGAGTTCAGTTACTGCTTGCTTATTTCCAGGTTCCAGAAGTAAAACAGTTTCAAAATCTAAAGTGAGTTTTTTAAAAATATTACAACATAGTTAAAATGTGGAGTTTTCATATTTGCATGTATATTCATGATACATTCAGTTGGTAATCACATTTTTAGCTCAAGAAGTTTTACTCGGATTACTAGGAAACAGGTGAGCTATAGTAAGAACCTTTACTGAACACTGTTGTAGTTGTTTTATATGAATTTTCACGTAACCCTCACTACAATCCCACTTTAAAGGTGATAAAACTGAAGCCCCTAGAGGTCATCTAACTTAGCAAAGTTCACCAAGTAAACAAATGACAGAGTAACTCACTAAATGTAAAATATTAATAGATTAAGAGAATTACATACAACAAAGTATTACTCAGCCTTAAAAAGGAATGAATCTTAGCAAACTATCACAAGAAGAGAAAACCAAACACCGCATGTTCTCACTCATAGGTGGGAACTGAACAATGAGATCACTTGGACTCAGGAAGGGGAACATCACACACTGGGGCCTATCATGGGGGGCGGGGAGGGGGGAGGGATTGCATTGGGGAGTTATACATGATATAAATGATGAATTGATGGGTGCTGACGAGTTGATGGGTGCAGCACACCAACATGGCACAAGTATACATATGTAACAAACCTGCACGTTATGCACATGTACCCTAGAACTTAAAGTATAATAAAATAAATAAATAAATAAATAAATAAATAAATTTAAAAAAGGAATGAAAATCTGATACATGCTCCAACATGGACATTATCCTAAGTCAAATAAGCCAGAGGCAAAAGGACAAATACTGCACGATTCCACTTACATAGGCTATCTAGAACAGTCAAATTCAGAGACAGAAAGTAGAATGGAGGTTACCAGGGCTGGGGGGAGAGGAGAATGGAGTTATTGTTTAATGTGTATAGAGTTTTACAATGGATGATGACAAAGTTCTGGAGATGGACAGTGGTGATGGCTACACAATGTAAATGTACTTAATGCCACTGAGCCATATATTGAAAAATGATTAAAATAATAAATTTAATGTTACATATTTTTTTACCACAATAAAAAAACACTGCTGTAGCTAACAGGCTTACAGAGAAACTGCCAGATTTTAAATGCACATACCAGAAAAGAACAGAGACTGAAAATCACTTATCTAAGTACTGATCTCAAGAAGCTAGAAAAATAGCAAATTAAACCAAAAGAAAGTTGAAGGAATAAAATAAAGAGCAGAAGGAAATTAAATAGAAAACACACACAGGAGAACCAAGTTGGTTCTTCGAAAAGACTAACTCAATGAATACCCTAAAAGACAAGATCATAAAAAAAAGAAAAAAGAAAAAAAAAAAAAAAACTTGTATCAAGAATTAAAATGGCATCAGA
>NW_016876595.1:0-714 GCF_001698545.2 Rhinopithecus bieti
GTTATTATCAATAATAATAATATCAATTACTCCTGCCACACCTACTCCTCTCTTCTTAAAATCTTCATTGGCTCTCCATTGTAGAAAGGATGAAGTTCAGCTCCTTAGTATGGCACAAAACACTCCCCACAATATGCTTTCTGTCTACCCCTGTAGCTTGATCTTCTGCCACTCCACAATTTTGTGCTCTGTACTTGAGCTACACCTATTTACCTGTCCCTGAGCAAGCTTTGTTGAGCTTTGCCTTCTTGCTTTTGCCTGTACCACTTACCCACCCACACCTCCTGACCAGCCATGGTCCTTCACACTATAGCTGAAACTTCACATTTTCCCCAATTCTCCACTCACAAGCAGAGTTGATCTGCAGACTTGTGGCTACCACTATGCCTAGAATATAAATTTATATAGCACTTGTTACACTCTTATACCTAATGGTTTCTAGGTTTGTTTTGTCTTTCTAATGGACTATAGTTTGTTGAGTGAAGGCATGGTTTATTGTCTTTTTCAACACTATATCTCCATTTTTTGCTCAGTATGTGTGTGAACCATAGAAAGCACTCTTTATATAATGGTGATGAATATATGTCAACTGTAAGCCAATATGTAGGAGATTTTTTTTCTTTATGAGAAAGCAAATTCTCAGAACTTTGGAAACTAATCATGTACTGGGAATATTGACTTCTCAGCCTATGTTTGCTGTGTTCACCCTGAGAT
>NW_016876596.1:0-1555 GCF_001698545.2 Rhinopithecus bieti
TGGAATACTGAGAAGTGATTTTCTTGAGGATACATTTCTAGGATGGAAAGGAAATGAGAGGTTATAAGAGATAGGCTAGCAGCTTATAACCTAAATGGAAGAGGTTATGAAAAAATGACAGAATAGAATGGGCCTGTGAGGTTGGAAGGAGATATTTTCCTTGGTCTAAGAACCATTTGCCTTGTGTGGGAAGAGATTGATAGGTGGAAGTTTCAGTGGGGGAGTAGGTGGGAGTGACTGATATGAAGGAGGAAAACTGTCATGAGGGATAGAAGTTGGAATGCTAGCTGCTTTTTTAGCTAACTTATCAGCATAAGCATTGTCCTGAGTGATGGTTGGGGGAAGAAAATGAATTTTGGAAGTTATGAAAACTATAGAGAGTTGAGTACAGTTTGTGATTTTTAGGGCCTCTAACAGTATTAAAGCAACGGCAGCCGCTGCACGCAGACATGAGGGCTAGGCTAAAACAGTAAGGTCAAGTTGTTTGGACAGAAAGGCTACAGGATGCAATCCTGGCTCTTGTGTAAGAATTCTGACTGCACTAACCATGCCTAGGAAGGAAAGGAGTTGTTGTTTTGTAGAAGGGATTGAGGTTTGGGAGATTAGCTGGATACGATCAGCAGGGAGAGCATGTGTGTTTTTATGAGAATTTTGCCGAGATGGGTAACAGATGAGGAAGAAATTTGGGCTTGACTGAAGTCATGGGAGCTGTCTGTGAAACCTTGTGGCAGTAGAGCCCAGGTAATTTGCTGAGCCTGGTGGGTGTCAGGGTCAGTCCAAGTGAAAGCAAAGAGAGGCTGGGATGAAGGGTGCAAAGGAATAGTAAAGAAAGTATGTTTGAGATCTAGAACAGGATAATGGGTTGTGGAGGGAGGTATTGAGGAGAGTATATGGCTTTGGCACCACAGAGTGGATAGGTAAAACAATATGGTTGATAAGGCACAGATCCTGAACTAACTTGCAAGCCTTGTCTGGTTTTAGGACAGGTAAAATGGGGAAATTGTAAGGGGAGTTTACAGGCTTTAAAAGGCCATGCTCTAACAGGTGAGTGATAACAGGCTTTAATCCTTTTAAAGCATGCTCCGGGATGGGATATTGGTGGTGTTGTGCCCGAAGTCGCGAGACCCCAGTAAGTGACCACCAGAGTCCAGAGTCAAAGCCAAATAGCCGGGGTCGCTTTATTACGAGTTCGAACCCAGACCTCTCCGCTTTATACAATGGCAGGTAAAGAGAGAGGCCCCAGCTGCTGTTTTAGGGTTTCTTTTATAGCGAGGTACAAACAAGTCACAGAGAAACAGTAGTTACAAGCTTATTATTGGTTAACATTTAAAGTTGAACATTCGGCAGTTTCTGGCTGGTTCCCGCCTTTTTCGCAACCTCAAACGGCTGGGGGTTTCCCAGATAAGTTGTTTGTGTAAGCCCGGGGGGTGGTCACATGCATGTATGTTTAGAATTTTTCCCTTAGGGGCTTTCTATCTCAGTGTTGAGTGGGGTAAGGGTGATTAGGTTTTAATGAGATGGTAAGGGGTTCATGATCAGTCGCCAAGGAGGGAGA
>NW_016876597.1:0-274 GCF_001698545.2 Rhinopithecus bieti
CTTGATTTTTATCCATGGCGAGAACTTGATTTTTATCCATGGCGAGAACTTGATTTTTATCCATGGCGAGAACTTGATTTTTATCCATGGCGAGAACTTGATTTTTATCCATGGCGAGAACTTGATTTTTATCCATGGTGAGAACGTGATTTTTATTTGGGATATTTTGGGGATGATTATATCAATTAGAAATCCTAAAGATGCCTTCCTTCACTCCTAGAGATGGGCCTGTCTAAGTTTCTAAGTTTGACTCATGCATGTGGGCAGGCATTCT
>NW_016876598.1:0-2581 GCF_001698545.2 Rhinopithecus bieti
CGGCGAAGCACTCTGCGGAGCTGGGAGGTGGAGGGTCTTCCTCAGAGCTCACCTCCACACAGCTCTGACCCACACTAACACGCGTGCTGTGTTCCATGACTACCCTTTCCTACCAGGTCAAAATCATAACACCAGGGCCCTGCCCAAGGACCACATACACTGTGTCTGCTGGGGACACCAGACACCATAAGCGTGTGTGAGAATATGCATGCTGCTCCTGAAAGCCTCTGCCCTCTCACACCTGCAGTCCCACCCACAGCTTCTCCAGAATGTTTGCCCCAGCCTGATGATGTCAAGGTTTTTATTGAGTCTCGAGTCACTTCAATGTTCCCTAAAATTCAAATGCATGTGTCTGAAAAAACAGCTTCAGTTGTGTCTACATATAGTGTCTACAGTGTGGACACTGATTGTCTACACTGGCAGCAATCAGTGGAAAAATCAGGCTGGGGTTGGGGACTATGGATCAACATGGAATTGAAAGTATTGTAAAAAAAGTTTAGACATAACACCTTTTTTGTTTAAACCACAGAATTCTGCCAAGGTTCTGGTGCAGGCAAAAGAGAAAAGTGAAAAGGACCACAGAGAAGAATCCCTCTGTTCTAATTTGAGTGTTAGAGTTTGAGAATCACTTGGGGAAAGATGGAGACGATGCCTGGGTGTGACCTCAGCACAGACTGAGACCCTGCTGGGGCTCTGGGCTGCCGAGTCCTGACCACAGTCTATGGAGGAGGCAAGGATGGGAGCATGGCCAGGAAGCAGACAGAGCAGTGTCCCAGCAGATGGTTCCCAGTCCTGCAGCCAAGAATGGGAGTGAAGGAGAGCACAAGACTAGGTTGGCGCAGAGAAGGCCTCCCCTCCAGCGATAGCAGCCTTCAGTGACTGAGCCAGCTGGAGGGTCTCTGTTCTCCCTGAGCTCCCCAAATCACTCTGGGTGCTGCATGGAAAGCCACCGCCTGGGCCAGGCCACACATCTGCAGCAGGGCTGCTGCACCTGCTCTCCCTCTTCCTGGACAGTGCCCAGGTTTCTGCAGGACACACTCATGGCCCCTCCCACACTGTTGTAAAGATTCTGGGCATCAATTGGTCCTCAGTGGGCTGACAAAGTCCCCTTGCAGTTAAAAACCAAATCCTCAGCACTAGTGTGCCAGCCCCTTTGCGGCAGGCCCTCCATGTACTGGGACATCGTGTCTTTGGAGACAGCTATACCCCACTTGTCCATTCTGCTGAGGAACACCAATATCATCACTCAGAAGCCATTCGCATCCTTTGGGGTCACAGCAGGATACAGTCTGTAGCTGGCCCACCAGGTGATCTCTCTAGGCCATGCGTGGGTCCCAGGTTCTGAGTTTCATGGGGAGACCCTCACTACCGCCCATCACAACTCTCAAAGTCTCTGGACAAAGCACACTTGTCCTGGCTATGGGCTTCTGCACATGTAGACTTCCAGGGAAGGTAGCTCCTTATGCCTTGGGTGGAGCAGGTGTTCTCTTTTTGTGGCATTTCTTTGCTTTGTCCTTTAGAACCACACCTATCATTGATTTAGATGGAGGATTCCACCTCAGGGCATCACAACACTGGGGTGGGTTAAGGGAGTCTCATTTAGTTCATCATCCCCAAGCCACCAGCCTCCTCAAGCAGCACAGTGGCCTGATGTCACGGTTATTAATGTCTCTGGATGTGCTACGGACACCCAAGGCACCAAGGACCTTCAAAGGGCCATCACTTTTTTAATTCTCAACCCGATGGCCACCATCGCCTCATCACAATTGGGCTAGACCCACTGTGCTGCCCACCTTGGTGATCACAGAAGAGTTAGCTTCTTTTTCCCTTAGAGATAACATCATTTACATGTTCTCCAATAATGAGACCTCCCCACACCATCACAGGACATCTACCATCTCAACATCAAACATTTAATGAACAATGAATTGTGGATGGATAGTAAACTATGATCATGTGAGGACTGACGCCCCAGGCCCACTGGCACCCAGCATCGCCACGAGGCTTTTGCTAGACCACACCTCGCCATTTGACAGGCAACTTCTGGCAAAATCTCCCGTTTTTACCGGGTTTAAAAGTTAGCTAATATTTCCCACTTACTCCTTGCAGGAAATAGGGATTACTGCTCCAGAACCCTCCGAGGGTGCAGTCAGAGGCAGCAAATGAGGAGAAGAAGCCTTCAAATTAGAGACAACAACTACATCAGGCAAAGACCATATGAAAGTGCCATCACAAAACGTGGCCATGGGGGAGAAAGGCTCCAAGGAAAAGTGGGTGTGAGCTGACCCCATAATCTGTGTCAATATGGAAGCACTGGGAAGAAGCCCTGAGTGACAAGATGTCCGTGTTCTCCATGATTGGCCTTGCGTGGTATCTCATGTACACACGGCTTGTGGGGTAGCTGTTAAACCCAGGCCTTGCAGCCTACAGAGCTGCTGGGAACAGGACAGCCCTAGTCAGAATTTGTACCACAGGCTGGAAAACTGGGGAATTCTAGTTTGGATGGTCTTGATCTCTTGACCTCATGATCCACCCGCCTCACCCTCCCAAAGTGTTGGGATTACAGGTGTGAGCCACCGCA
>NW_016876599.1:0-355 GCF_001698545.2 Rhinopithecus bieti
CACACACACACACACACACACACACACACACACACGGGGGAGAGACACACACAAACACACACACACACACACACACGCAGGTAGACTACAGACACACACACACACACACACACACACACACACACGGAGAGGTGAGACACACACACACACACACACACACACACACACACACACGGAGAGGTGAGACACACACACACACACACACACACACACACGGAGAGGTGAGACACACACACACACACACACACACACACACACACACGGAGAGGTGAGACACACACACACACACACACACACACACACACACGGAGAGGTGAGACACACACACACACACACACACACACACACACACACA
>NW_016876600.1:0-790 GCF_001698545.2 Rhinopithecus bieti
TAGAATTGTCTTTACAATAAAGGACTTCCAAAATGACAGATGAGAAACTGTATATTAAACACCTTTAATAAATACTATGAAAAAAATGAAATATAGAAAATTTAGATGGACACTTGTATTTCCTAATTTATGTATCTTGGTCAGCTTCTCCACAAGCTTACCTAATTATTTATACACTTTATACTTATTAAAGTATACATTTTAAATGTTAGCCTATTAATTTACTCTTGATTATCAAACATTACCAGTGTTGAACTATTAAAAGCACATAATGTATAGTAAACTATCATAGGATTCTTATAATTTCACTTTTCTTTCTGTTTAGACATGGAAAATTTATCAGTCAGAATTGCTGTTTTAGGTACATGATTTTCCTGAAATTGGGTGAGGATCAGTGAAATAATGACTCTATTACTTGTTCTTAATTCTCTGTTCTCTAATGTTTTTTCATTCGCAAGTTCACTGGAGTATAACTGGCTTAGTAAGTATATCCTACTCTGAATGATAAAAATATAGTCAAGCTAAAATAGGTGACTATACTATTAAGATAGAGGAGATCATACAAAAGGTTCCAAGGAAGTCAAAGAGTATAAAATGGAAAATAATTAAGAGACCAAAATGAATATAGCATAGGAATAAAGATTTCACTAGAAATTGCACTGTATTATGTTTCGGAGGTTGTAAGGAAGTCTTGTTCTTTGGTTTATTTTACTGTTTTGTGATCTTGTATGCAAATCCTGATAACCATTAACTTTCTCAAACTTAATCTCAAAGCCTCATAAAATCAACA
>NW_016876601.1:0-914 GCF_001698545.2 Rhinopithecus bieti
AGGAAATATCCTCAGATGAAAACTAGAAAGAAGCATTCTCAGAAACTTCTTGCTGACGTGTGAATTCATCTCACAGAGTTACACTTATGTTGCTTGCAGCATTCCATTAACACTGTTTTTGAGTAAACTGAGAAGGACACCTTTGGATCGCACAGAGGCCTACGCTGATAAACGAAATATCATCAGTTCAACACGTGAAAGAGGCTTTCTGAGAAACTTCTTTGTGATCTGTGAATTCCTGTGACAGAGTTACAGCTTAGTTCTCAGGAAGCAGTTTGCAAACACTCTTTTCGTGTAATTTGCAAAGTGAGATTTGGGAGCCCATATTGGCCCGTCGTGAAAAAGGAAATATCCTCAGGTAATAACTAGAGAGAAGGTTTCTGAAAGATTGCTTTCTGATGTGTGCCTTCATCACACAGAGTTCCACCCTCCCTTCTTAGAACAGTTTGCTCACTCTGTTATCTTGTGTTCTGCAAAGTGATATGTGGGAGCTCTTTGACGGATATGGTGAACAAGGGAATATCCTCAGATCAAACTGGAAAGAAGCCATCGGAGAAACTGCATTTCGAGGCGTGAATGCAACTCACAGAGTTACACGTTTGTCTTCAGTGTTCAGTTTGCTATCACAGTTTTCTGGAAATCTGCAATGGGATACTTCTGAACGCAATGAAGCTTACGGTGACAAAGGAAATATCCTCAGATGAAAACTAGAAAGAAGCTTTCTCAGAAACTTCTTGCTGATGTGTGAATTCATCTCACAGAGTTACACTTATGTTTCCTACAACAGTCCATTATCACTGTTTTTGAGGAACCTGAGAAGGACTTCTTTGGATCGCATTGAGGCCTACGCTGATAAAGGAATTCCCGTCAGTTCAAAACGTGAAAGAAGCTTTCTGAGAAACTTCTTTGTGATC
>NW_016876602.1:0-1388 GCF_001698545.2 Rhinopithecus bieti
ACATTAACACTGTCTTTGAGGAACCTGAGAAGGGCTACTTTGGATTGCATTAAGGACTACACTGATAAAGGAAATATCATCAGTTCAAATCGTGAAAGAAGGTTTCTGAGGAACTTCTTTGTGGTCGGTGAATGCATCTCACAGAATTACACTTAATCTTCATGAAGCTGTTTGCTAACACTCTTTTTGTGGAATCTGAAAAGTGATATTTGGGAGCCCATTGGGGCCCACGGTGAAAAAGGAAATATCCTCACATAATAACTAGAGAGAAGCTTTCTGAGAGATTGCTTTCTGATGTGTGACTTCATCACACAGAGTTAAACCCTTCCCTTCTTGCAACAGTTTGCCAACACTGTTGTCTTCGATTCTGCAAAGTGATATTTGGGAGCTCATTGAGGGCTATGGTGAAAAAGGAAGTATCTTCAGATCAAGACTGGAATGAAGCCTATTGGGAAAATGCACTTCGATGTATGAATGGAACTCACACAGTTACACGTAACTCCTCAGTAATCAGTTTGCTAACAGTTTTCTAGAAATCTGCAATGGGATACTTCTTAGTGCACTGAAGCTTACGGTGACAAAGGAAATATGCTCAGATGAAAACTAGAAAAAATCTTTCTTAGAAACATCTAGGTGATGCATTAATTCATCTCACAGAGTTACACTTATGTTTCCTGGAACAGTCCATTAACACTGTCTTTGAGGAACATGAGAAGGGCTACTTTCAATCGCATTGAGGCCTATGGTGATAAACGAAATATCATTAGTTAAAAACGTGAAAGAAGCTTTCAGAGAAACTTCTTTGTGATCTGTGAATTCATCTCATACTGTTACAACTTAGTCCTCGTGAAGCGGTTTGCTAACACTCTTTTCGTGGAATCTGCAAAGTGATATTTGGAAGCCCATTGGGGCCCATGATGAAAAAGGAAATATCCTCAAATAATAACTAGAGAGAAGCATTCTGAGAGATTGCTTTCTGATGTGTGACTTCATCACACAGAGTTCCACCCTTCCCTTCTTGGAACAGTTTGCTAACACTGCTCTCGTAGATTCTTCAAACAGATATTTGTGAGCTCATTGAGGATTATGGTGGAAAAGGAAATATCTTCAGATAAAAACTTTAAAGAAGCCTTCTGGGAAAATGCACTTCGATGTATGAATGCAACTCACAGAGTTACACGTTTCTCTTCAGTGATCACTTTGCTAACACAGTTTTCTTGAAATCTGCATTGGGATACTTCGTAGCATAATGAAGGTTGCAGTGACAAAGGAAATATCCTCAGATGAAAATGAAGGGATGGCCTGCCCCTCCACACTTGCGGGTGTTTCTCGTTAGGTGGAAATGAAAGACTTGAGAAATGGAATAAAACACAGAAGCAATGTGTAGA
>NW_016876603.1:0-1171 GCF_001698545.2 Rhinopithecus bieti
AGCCCTTGCCAGCATCCAGCCATGGGGGATATGAAAACCCCAGATTTTGATGACCTTCTGGCTGCCTTTGACATCCCAGACCCCACCAGCCTTGATGCCAAGGAGGCCATCCAGACACCCAGTGAGGAGAATGAGAGTCCCCTCAAACCTCCAGGCATATGTATGGATGAAAGTGTGTCCTTGTCTCACTCAGGATCAGCCCCTGATGTGCCGGCCGTGAGTGTCATTGTCAAGAACACCAGCCGCCAGGAGTCGTTTGAAGCAGAGAAAGACCACATTACTCCCAGTCCCCTACACAATGGATTCCGGGGCTCAGATCTGCCTCCAGATCCCCACAACTGTGGGAAATTTGATTCTACTTTTATGAATGGAGACAGTGCCAGGAGTTTCCCTGGCAAACTGGAGCCTCCCAAGTCAGAGCCATTACCCACCTTCAACCAGTTCAGTCCAATCTCCAGCCCAGAACCTGAGGATCCCATCAAAGATAGCGGATTCAGGATAAAGCCCAAACACTCTGACAGTTATTTCCCACCCGCTCTTGGGTGCGGGGCTGCGGGGGGCCCAGTCCTGAAGGCTCTGGCTAAGTTTCCGGTTCCAGAGCTGCATATGTTTGATCATTTTTGTAAGAAAGAACCCAAGCCAGAACCCCTGCCCTTGGGGAGCCAGCAGGAACACGAGCGAGGTGGGCAGAACGCAGTGGAACCTCACAAGGATCCGGATGCCACTCAGTTCTTTGGGGAAGCTTTGGAGTTCAACAGCCATCCTAGCAACAGTATCGGAGAGTCCAAGGGGCTTGCCCGGGAGCTTGGTACCTGCTCATCAGTCCCCCCTAGGCAGCGTCTAAAGCCAGCTCATTCCAAGCTGTCCTCTTGTGTGGCAGCCTTGGTGGCCTTGCAGGCCAAAAGAGTGGCTAGTGTCACTAAGGAGGATCAGCCTGGCCACACAAAGGATCTCTCAGGGCCCGCTAAAGAGGGTTCTAAAGGTAGCCCCAAGTCACCAAAGAGTCCCCGGAGCCCTCTGGAGGCCACTAGAAAAAGTATCAAGCCATCGGACAGCCCTCGTAGCATCTGCAGTGACAGCAGCAGCAAAGGTTCACCGTCTGTGGCTGCCAGCTCCCCACCAGCAATTCCCAAAGTGAGAATCAAAACCATTAAGACATCATCAGGGGAAA
>NW_016876604.1:0-4074 GCF_001698545.2 Rhinopithecus bieti
GAAAAACTGTTAAGGGCAACCAGAGAGAAAGGTCAGGTTACCTACAAAGGGAAGCCCATCAGACTAACAGCAGATCTCTCGGCAGAAACTCTACAAGCCAGAAGAGAGTGGGGGCCAATATTCAACATTCTTAAAGAAAAGAATTTTCAACCCAGAATTTCATATCCAGCCAAACTAAGCTTCATAGGTGAAGGAGAAATAAAATCCTTTGCAGACAAGCAAATGCTGAGGGATTTTTGTCACCACCAGGCCTGCCTTACAAGAGCTCCCCAAGGAAACACTAAACATGGAAAGGAAGAACCGGTACCAGCCACTGCAAAAGACATACCAAATTGTAAAGACCATCAACACTATGAAGCAACCACATAAACAAGTCTGCAAAATAACCAGATATCATCATGATGACAGGATCAAATTCACACATAACAATATTAACCTTAAATGTAAATGGGCTAAATATACCAATTAAAAGACAGACTGCCAAGTTGGATAAAGAATCAAAACCCATTGGTGTGCTATATTCAGGAGACCCATCTCACAGGCAAAGACACACAAAGGCTCACAATAAAGGCATAAAGGAATAATTACCAAGCAAATGAAAAGAAAAAAAAAAGCAGGGGTTGCAATCTTAGTTTTGGATAAAACAGACTTTAAGCCAACAAAGATTAAAAACAACAACAACAACAACAACAACAACAAAAAAAAAAAAAAAAAAAAAAAAAAAAAAAAAAAAAAACACAAAGAAAGGCATCACATGATGGTAAAGGAATCAGTGCAACAAGAAGAGCTAACTATCCTAAATATATATGGACCCAATACAGGAGCACCCAGATTCATAAAGCAAGTTCTTAGAGACCTACAAAGAGCCTTAGACTCCCACACACTAATAGTGGGAGATTTTAACACCCCACTGTCAATATTAGATAGATCAATGGGACAGAAAATTAGCAAAGATATTCAGGACTTGAACTCAGCTTTGGATCAAGTGGACCTAATAGACATCCACAGAACTCTCCATCCCACATCAACAGAGTATACATCATTCTCAGTGGCACTTATTCTAAAATTGACCACATAATTGGAAGTAAAACACTCCTCAGTAAATGTAAAAGAACAGAAATCTTAACAAACAGTCTCTCACACCACAGTGCAATCAAATTAGAATTTAGGATTAAAAACTCACTCAAAACCACACAACTACATGGAAATTGATCAACCTGCTCCTGAATGACTCCTGGGTAAAAAACGAAATTAAGGCAGAAATAAAGAACTTCTTTGAAACCAGTGAGAACAAAGAGACAATATACCAGAATGTCTGGGACATAGTTAAAGTAGTGTTAAGAGGGAAACTGAGGCCAGGCACGGTGGCTCACACCTGTAATCCCAGCACTTTGGGAGGCCGAGGCGGGCAGATCGCTAGGTCAGGAGATCAAGACCATTCTGGCTAACACAGTGAAACCCCGTCTCTGCTAAAAATACAAAAAAATTAGCTGGGCATTGTGGCAGGCGCCTGTAGTCCCAGTTACTCAAGGCTGAGGCAGGAGAATGGCGTGAACCTGGGAGGCGGAGTTTGCATTGAGTCGTGATCACGCCATTGCACTCCAGCCTGGGTGACAGAGCAAGACTCTGTCTCAAAAAAAAGTTTCAAAAAGAAAAAAGAGGGAAATTGATAGCACTAAATGTCCACATCAGAAAGCTGGAAAAATCTGAAATCGATACCTTAACATAACAATGAAAAGAACTAGAGAGGCAAGAGCAAACAAATTCAAAAGCTAGCAAAAGATGTGAAATAACTAAGATCAGAGCAGAACTGAAGGAGATAGAGACATGAAAAACCCTTCAAAAAAATATCAGTGAATCCAGGGGCTGGTATTTTGAAAAAAATTAACAAAATAGATTAACAAAATAGCTAGACTAATAAAGAAGAAATGGGAGAAGAATCAAATAGACACAATAAAAAATGATGAAGGGGATATTACCATTGATTCCACAGAAATACAAATAACCATCAGATAATACTATAAACACTTCTACACAAATAAGCTAGAACATCTAGAAGAAATGGATAAATTCCTGGACACGTACACCCACCCAAGACTAAACCAGGAAGAAGTCGAACCCCTGAATAAACCAATAACAATTTCTGACATTGAGACAGTAATTAATAGTCCACCAACCAAAAAACAAAGCCCAGGATCAGACAAATTCACAGCTGAATTGACCCCAAGATACAAAGAGGAGCTGGTACCATTCCTTCTGGAACTATTCCAAATGACAGAAAAAGAGGGACTCCTCCTTAATTCATCTTATGAGGCCAGCATCATCCTGGTACCAAAACCTTGCAGAGACACAACAAAAAAAAGAAAATTTCAGGCCAATATCCCTGATGAACATCGATGCGAAAATCCTCAATACTGACAAACCGAATCTAGCAGTACATCACAAAGCTTATCCACCACAATCAAGTTGGCTTCATCCCTGGGATGCAAAGCTGGTTCAACATATGCAAATCAATAAACAGTGCATCACATAAACAGAATCAATGACAAAAACCACATGATTATCTCAATAGATGCAGAAATGACCTTCGATAAAATTCAACATCTCTTCATGTTAAAATATACTAGGTATTGATGGAACATATCTCAAAATAGTAAGAGCTATTTATGACAAACCCATAGCCAATATCATACTGAATAGGCAAAAACTGGATGCATTCCCTTTGAAAACTGGCACAAGACAAGGATGCTCTCTCTCACCACTCCTATTCAACATAGTGTTGGAAGCTCTGGCTAGGGCAATCAGGCAAGAGAAAGAAATAAAGGGTATTCAAATAGGAAGAGAGGAAGTCAAATTGTCTGTTTGCAGATGACATCATTGTATATTTAGAAAATCCCATAATCTAAGCCAAAAAACTCCTTAAGCTGATAAGCAACTTCAGCAAAGTCTCAGGATACAAAATCAATGTGCAAAAATCACCAGCATTCCTATACACCAACAATAGACAAGCAGACAGCCAAATCATGAGTGAACCCCTATTCACAACTAGTATAAAGAGAATAAAATACCTAGGAATACAACTTAGAAAATATGTGAAGGACCTCTTCAAGGAGAACTACAAACCACTGCTCAAGGAAATAAGAGAACACACAAGCAAATGTAAAAAAAAAAATTCCATGCTCATGTATAGGAAGAATCAATATTGTGAAAATTGCCATACTGCCCAAAGTCATCTACAGATTCAATGCTATTCCCATCAAGCGACCATTGACTTTCTTTGCAGAATTAGAAAAAAACTGCTTTAAATTTCATATGGAACAAAAAAAGAACTGATATACCCAAGACAATCCTAAGCAAAAGAACAAAGCTGGAGGCATCATGCTACCTGACTTCAAACTATACTACAAGGCTACAGTAACCAAAACAGCACTGGTACCAAAACAGATACACAGGACAATAGACATCTACAACCATCTGATCTTCAACAAACCTGACAAAACAAGAAATGGGGAAAGGATTCCCTATTTAATAAATGATGCTGCAAAACTGGCTAGCCATATGCAGAAAACTGAAACTGAACCCCTTCCTTATCCCTTAGACAAAATTAACTCAAGATGGATTAAAGACTTACATGTAAAACCCAAAACCATAAAACCCTAGAAGAAAACCTAGCCAATGCTGTTCAGGACATAGGTATGGGCAAAGACTTCGTGCCTAAAACATCAAAACAATTGCAGCAAAACCAAAATTGACAAATGGGATCTAATTAAACCTAAAGAGATTCTGCACACCAAAAAAAAAAAAATTATCATCAGAGTGAACAGGCAACCTACAGAATAGGGGAAAATTTTGCAATCTACCCTTCTGACAAAGGTCTAATATCCAGAATCTAGAAGGAACTTAAACACATTTACAATAAAAAATAAAACAACCCCATCAAAAGTGTGTGAAGTATGTGAACAGACACTTCTCAAAAGAAGACATTTATGTGGCTGACAAACATATGAAAAAAACTTCATCATCACTGTCGTTAGAGAAATGCAAATCAAAACCACAATCAGATACCATCTCATG
>NW_016876605.1:0-692 GCF_001698545.2 Rhinopithecus bieti
TGTTCTGCTGTTTTCTGAATAAAAGCCTTAGAGTCAATTATTATGAGTGATCAACCTATGAGCTATTATATATAACACAGTGGCTGCATTTATTTTTAGCACTAAAAGTACTTAAAATAAAACTTCTTACTTCCAACTTTTGCACTCCTCCACAATGAAGGGCCAAAATACGTAGATTTTGTAATTGGGTGAAAAAATTTAACTTCCCAAGCTGAGGCTTTTCATAGCAGCTTTTGCCAGGGAAAAAGATTTTATGTCTATAATAAACCCTTGAAACTAAGGTCTTATTCTAGAAACATTGGAAGACCCTTAAAACATAAAGGTGCTGGATGGTACCATTTAGACTCACAACCAAATATTACTTTAGAGCTTATATTGAAGAGTTAATGCATGCTCACTTTTTTTCCTTTAAAAAATACTCTTTGGAAACCATTATTACTCCTGTAGACACATACTCTAGTTACATCATCTCTTCTTGTAAAAATAAAGGTATAATCATGATTATCTCTATTTCTTTTCTAAGTTCAACTACCAGTATATATTTATTAATCTGATCACTGTTACAGCTAACTCACGATCTTATAGTATTCTCTCCAGGGTCAATTTTCTTTCCTTTTTTTTTTTTTTTTTTTTCAGATGGAATCTCCCTCTGTCGCCCAGGCTGGAGCACAGTGGCATGATCTTGGCTCACT
>NW_016876606.1:0-1086 GCF_001698545.2 Rhinopithecus bieti
TTATATTCGGGGTTGTGTAGGGATTGCGGGAGCTATTTATAATGCTCAATTGTTCGCTGGAGCACTTTCTAAGGTCTTAAGGAGTAATTCGAAACAAGGTGTATGTTTGCATTGTGCGAAACCCGGCCATTTTAAGAAAGAACGTTGGAAAAAACTGGGCTTCCAGATCGCAAAAGAGAAAAAGTTACCCTCTGGGGAGTGCAAACGATGTGGAAAAGGTCGACATTGGACAAATGAATGCCGTTCAAAAACTGATAAGAGTGGAAATTTATTGTCACCCCTCCTGGGAAATGGGAACCGGGACCTGCAGGCTTGAGGCCCCAACAATTACAATGCAGGCCTACCACAATACCCAGGGAGCGATGGCTTACTACATCAAGGAATGATTTTGAGTCGTCCTTAAGGGTATCACCCCATACCCCTGTTTCCCAGCTTTATGCTGCAACTAAGCAGAGTGCTGCTGCTGACTTAGCTATTACTCAACCTTATACTCTGTCTCCTAATGGAGGAATATATAAGTTAACTACTGGAGTGTGTGGCCCTTTGCCAAAGGGACATGTAGGACTTTTTTAGGTCAAAGCAGCAGCGCTATGTGGGAGTTAATAGTGGTCACAGGAATTATTGATCCTGATTTTACTGATGAAATTCTTATTATGGTACAAGTCTCACAATTTATGCACCTAGAGGCAGGGGAACGTATTGCACAATTGCTTTTATTGCCTTTTTTCCTTTCTTATCTAGAGATGTGTCTCGTCAAGGAGGTTTTGGTAGTACTGGGAAAACTGTTTTCTGGGAAACTTTAGTTTCTGATCAACAACCTTTATATTCATTGCAAATTAATAGGATACTTTTTTAGGGATTTGTCGACACAGCAGCGGATGTATCTTTTATATGTTTGGCTCAATGGCCTGATCATTGGAAAAGAAACAAGTATCGGTTACTCTATTTGGCCTAGGTACTGCTTCTATAGTCTACCAAAGTGTCGAGCCCCTGAGCTGTGTAGGACCCGAAGGACAACAAGGAAAAGTGTTCTTTTGTATTGTTCCCATTAATATTGACCTTTGGGGCCGTGATCTTTTACAACAA
>NW_016876607.1:0-1759 GCF_001698545.2 Rhinopithecus bieti
AAGTGTAAGGAAGGGATACAGTTTCAGCTTTCTACATATGGCTAGTCAGTTTTCCCGGCACCATTTATTAAATGGGGAATCCTTTCCCTATTTCTTGTTTTTGTCAGGTTTGTCAAAGATCAGATGGTTGTAGATGTGTGGTGTTATTTCTGAGGGCTCTGTTCTGTTCCATTGGTCTATATATTTGTTTTGGTACCAGTACCATGCTGTTTTGGTTACTGTAGCCTTGTCGTATAGTTTGAAGTCAGGTAGCATGATGCCTCCAGCTTTCTTGTTTTTCTCAGGATTGTCTTGGAAATGCAGGCTCTTTTTTGGTTCCATATGAACTTTAAAGTAGTTTTTTCCAATTCTGTGAAGAAAGTCATTGGTAGCTAGATGGGGAGGGCATTGAATCTATAAATTACCTTGGGCAGTATGGCCATTTTCACGATATTGATTCTTCCTATCCGTGAGCATGGAATGTTCTTCCACTTGTTTGTGTCCTCTTTTATTTCATTGAGCAATGGTTTGTAGTAATCCTTGAAAAGGTCCTTCACATCCCTTGCAAGTTGAATTTTTAGGTATTTTAGTCTCTTTGTAGCAATATTGTGAATGGGAGTTCAACATGATTTGGCTCTCTGTTTGTTATTGGTGTATAGGAATGCTTGTGGTGTTTGCACATTGATTTTGTATCCTGAGACTGCTGAAGTTGCTTATCAGCTTAAGGAGATCTGAGGCTGAGATGATGGGTTTTCTAAATATACAATCATGTCATCTGCAAACAGGGCCAATTTGGCTTCCTCTTTTCTTAATGAATACCTTTTATTTCTTTCTCTTGCCTGATTCCCCTGGTCAGAACTTCCAACACTATGTTGAATAGGAGTGGCGAGACAGGGCATCCTTGTCTTGTGCTGGTTTTCAAAGAGAATGCTTCCAGTTTTTGCCCATTCTTTATGATATTGGCTGTGGGTTTGTCTTAGAAAGCTCTTATTATTTTGAGATATGTTCCATCAATACCTAGTTTATTGAGAGTTTTTAGCATGAACGACTGTTGAATTTTATCGAGGGTCTTTTCTGCATCTATTGAAATAATCATGTGGTTTTTGTTGTTGGTTCTGTTTATGTGATAGATTACATTTATTGATTTGCTATGTTGAATCAGCCTTGCATCCCAGGGATGAAGCCAAGTTGATTGTAGTGGATAAGCTTTTTGATGTGCTGCTGGATTCGGTTTGCCAACAGTTTATTGAGGATATTTGCATCGATGTTCATCAGGGATATTGGCCTGAAATGTTCTTTTTTTGTTGTGGCTCTGCCAGATTTTGGTATCAGGATGATGCTGGCTTCATAAAATGAGTTAGAGAGGAGTCCCTCTTTTTCTATTGATTGAAATGGTTTCAGAAGGAATGGTACTAGATCCTCTTTGTTTACTTCTGGTAGAATTCAGCTGTGAATTCATCTGGTCCTGGACTTTTTTTGGTTGGTAGGCTATTAATTATTACCTCAATTTCAGAGTCTGTTATTGGTCTATTCAGAGATTCAACTTCTTCCTGGTTTAGCCTTGGGAGGGTGTTTGTGTCCAGAAATTTATCAATTTCTTCTAGAATTTACTAGTTTATTTGCATAGAGGTGTTTATAGTATTCTCTGATGGTAGTTTGTATTTCTATGGGATCAGTGATGATATCCCCTTTATCATTTTTCATTCTGTCATTTGATTCTTCTCTCTTTTGTCTTTATTAGTCTTGCTAGTGGTCTATCAATTTCGTTGATCTTTTCAAA
>NW_016876608.1:0-1085 GCF_001698545.2 Rhinopithecus bieti
ATTCCCTTTTCTGTTGTTTGGAATAGTTTCAGAAGGAATGGTACCAGCTCTTCTTTGTACCTCTGGTAGAATTTGGCTGTGAATACATCTGGTCTTGGAATTTTTTGTTTGGTAGGCTATTACTCCCTCAATTTCAGAACTTTTTATTGGTCTATTCAGGGATTTGACTTCTTCCTGGTTTAGTCTCAGGAAGTTGAGTATGTGTCCAGGAATTTATCCATTTCTTCTAGATTTTCTAGTTTATTTGTGTAGAGGTGTTTATAGTATTCTCTGACGGTAGTTTGTATTTCTGTGGGATCGGTGGTGATATCCCCTATATCATTTTTTATTGTGTCTGTTTGATTCTTCTCTCTTTTCTTTCTCATTAGTCTGGCTAGTGGTCTATCAATTTTGTTGATCTTTTCAAAAAACCGGATCCTGGAGTCACTGATTTTTTTGAAGGGTTTTTTGTGTCTCTGTCTCCTTTTGTTCTGCTCTGATATTAGTTATTTCTTGTCTTCTGCTAGCTTTTGAATATATTTGCTGTTGCTTCTGTAGTTCTTTTAATCATGATGTTATGGTGTCAATTTTGGATCATTCCTGCTTTCACTTGTGGGCATTTAGTGCTATAAATTTCCATCTACACACTGCTTTAAATATGTCCCAGAGATTTGGGTGCTTTGTATCTTTGTTCACATTGGTTTCAAAGAACATCTTTATTTCTGCCTTCATTTTGTTAGTTACCCAGTAGTTATTCAGGAGCAGGTTGTTCAGTTTCCATGTAGTTGAGCAGTTTTGAGTGAGTTTCTTAATCCTGAGTTCTAATTTGATTGCACTGTGGTCTGAGAGACTGTTTATGATTTCTGTTCTTTTGCATTTGCTGAGGAGTGTTTTACTTTGAATTATGTGGTGAATTTTAGAATAAGTGTGATGTGGTGTTGAGAAGAATGTATATTCTGTTGATTTGGGGTGGAGAGTTCTGTAGATGACTGTTAGGTCTGCTTGGTCCAGAGCCGAGTTCAAGTCCTGGATGTCGTTGTTAATTTTCTGTCTCATTGATCTGTCCAGTGTTGACAGTGGGGTGCTGAATTCTCCCACTAGTATTG
>NW_016876609.1:0-2774 GCF_001698545.2 Rhinopithecus bieti
GGAATAAGCCACAGAATAGTTTCCAGTTTATCTTCTTCACTCATGAAGGAATACAGAATACACTAGCTGACTTTTGAAGAGTCATGATAACTGAAGGGTTTAAAAAATATTCACAGAACCTTCACTGAAACTCACAAACCCTGAAAAGACAGACAACTGACAACAAAAATAGGAATCTAGTCAGAAGTGACAATAAAACACTTGTCATGGAGACAGAGGCAATGTTTAAAACAAGCAGCCCTCAGGATTGAAATGCATTCTCCCTGTCTACTCCAAAACTCAATGGATGGGTAAATAATGTGAAAGGAAATCAGTATGTCCTACTACTATAAATGAGGCAATTAGACTATCTGTTGCACACACATTTATGAATAGTGGTGCCGGCAAGCATCTTCAAAAAGATGCATCTGCTTCTTTTGTGCAGAAATATATAATCAAACTCTCCCCTCTTTTAATAGATCATGGCCTACCTTTTTGTTTTGAGTTTATGTTACACAAGCTAATTTTCACTCTTTATTTTACTAAAATAAAAGAACTCTAGTCAAACGACAACACATCAATATCACCATCGATGCCAACATTATGTTTTTCCTCAGGAACATTTAACAATTCTTCTCCCAACCCAGCACAACAGAAGATGTATAAGGAAGCAGTTTGACTGACTCTAGGGATTGGGTTTGGCCTGTAGAACACTTCACCTCAAAGTCAGCTGTTCAAATCCAGCCCCAAGTGAAGAGGATGAAAATATTTTCAGGTGTCGTGGGCTTAAATCAAGTTAAAGCCTTGATTCAGCTCCCTGAGGCAATATATTTTAGCATCTTATTCACAGCCTTACAGCAAGAAAAAGGTCTGCAGACACCCAGAGACTGAACTAGCCCTTTATCCAACATCCAGCTGCATTCTATGGGCCCCACCCAGTGTCCTATCAGGCCCCTCCCGTGAGGTAACAGCAAGATTTTCACTTCACATCTCTTACTGACACCTAAATTGTTACCTCCCACCACTGGGATGCTGGAAATGAAGCTGGGGATTTAAAAAGAAAAAGCTATTCAATGCTTTCCTTCTCAAACAACGAGATGATTCAGAAAGAAGAAGAAAAACAAGAAAATTAAATACGGAATTACAAACTTTCCTGTACATGGCTCTGAATACATAGTAATTTCCCTGATAAACTTTAAGATTTGGCCCAGGGAAAATATTCACCCCATTATGAATGTAATGGAGTTCCTATAAATATGATACACAACCTACTAACTTGCATACCAAATTAGATGCAGGAGACATTGCTGAATCAGAAACACCTGTTCCTGAATTTCTGTAAATACATAAGCTATTGAATCAAAATGATCACCAGCAGTAGTAAATCATATCAAAATCAAGCAAGATACACCTTATGGGTGAACAGATACATCACCAGGCAAATTAAAATATTGATATATTACCACTGCTAAAATTTTCCAAACACAATTACACAGAGCCTCACATTTTCAATATCACCTCATTCAATTCCTGATTTTATTTGGTTCTAAGATGACCTTATCACTTGACCAAAATGAAACAAAGACACAGTAGTCAGGCTGTGGTTTGATCAAAGGGAAAACTCCTGGGCTGAAAATCAGCAGAGCTCTCATCCTGACTGTGTCATCACCATGCTGCATTAACTTGCGCAAGAAATGTCAATTATCTGGTCTATCCCTTCATCTGCAATACAAAGGTAGGAAAGGAAGGTAAAATAAGGTATTATGGGAAATTCCTTCCAGCTGCAGAACAGGCTTTTCACAGCCTATATAAAAAATTTAATTATAATATAATTTCCCAGGCAAGATGGATGAATAGGAACAGCTCCAGTCTGCAACTCCCAGCAAGACCAACCCAGAAGGCAGGTGATTTCTGCATTTCCAACTGATGTACCTGACTCATCTCTTTGGGACTGGGTAGACAGTGGTTACAGCCCACGGAGGGCAAGCAGAAGCAGGGTGGGGCATTGCCTCACCCGGGAAGTGAAAGGGGTTGGGGAAATCCCTCCCCTAGCCAAGGGAAGCCATGAGAGACTGTGCTGTGAGGAACAGTGCACTCTGGCCCAGATACTACATTTTCCCCACAATCTTCACAACCTGCAGACCAGGAGATTCCCTTGGGTGCCTATACCACCAGGGCCCTGGGGTTCAAGCACAAAGCTGGGCAGTCCTTTGGGCAGACACCAAGCTAGCTGCAGGAGTTTTTTGTTTTTTGTTTTTTGTTTTTTTGGACCCCAGTGACACCTGGAACACCAGTGAGACAGAACTGTTCACTCCCCTGGAAAGGGGTCTGAAGCCAGGGAGCTGAGTGATCTTACTCAGCAGATCCCACCCCCATGGAGCCCAACAAGCTAAGATCCACTGGCTTGAAATTCTTACTGCCAGCACAGCAGTCTGAAGTTGATCTGGGCCACTCCAGCTTAGTGAGGGGAGGGGCGTCCACCATTACTGAGGCTTCAGTAGGCAGTTTCCCCTCATGTTGCAAACAAAGCCACTGGGAAGTTCTGACTGGGCAGAGCAGCAGTTCTGACCATCACAGCACAGCAAAGCCATTGTAACCAGACTGCCTCTCTAGATTCCTCCTTTCTGGGCAGGGCATCTCTGAAAGAAAGGCAGCAGCCCCAGTCAGGGACTTATAGATAAAACTCCCATCTCCCTAGGACAGAGCACCTGGGGAAAGGGGCAGCTGTGGGTACAGCTTCAGTAGACTTAAACGTTCCTTCCTGCCAGCATTGAAGAGAGCAGTGGATCTCCCAG
>NW_016876610.1:0-456 GCF_001698545.2 Rhinopithecus bieti
TTTTTTTTGTACATAGATGTCCAGTTTTTAAGCACCACTTGTTGAAGAGACTATATTCTTTCATTTAATTGCCTTTGCTTCTTTGCCAAAGCTCAGCTGACTATATTTGTGTAAGTCAATTTCTGGGCTCACTCTTCAGAACCATTGATCAATCTGCCTGTCCTGTTCTTTCACTAATGCCATGCTATCTCAATTATTTAGCTGGATAGTAAGTCTTAAATTTGGGTAGTGTCAGTCCTCTGAGTTGTCATTCTTCAGCATTTTGACTACTCTGAGTCTTTTGCCTCTTCATATAGGCTTTAGAATAAATGTGTTGATATCCTCAAAATAACCTGCTAGAATTCTGATTGGAATTGTGTTGAATCTATAGATCAAGAAAGGGAGTATTAACATTTTAACAATACTGAGTCTTGCTATCCTTGCACATGAAATATCTATCAATTTATTTAGGTTTTC
>NW_016876611.1:0-382 GCF_001698545.2 Rhinopithecus bieti
CACACACACACACACACACACACACACACGGCAAGGCCAAAAAGAATGACAGAAACCTGGAATAGGTCCGGCGCGGTGGCTCACGCCTGTAATTCCAGCACTTTAGGAGGCAGAGGCGGGTGAGGTCAGGAGTTCGAGACCAGTGTGGCCAATGTGGTGAAACCCTGTCTCTACAAAAAATACAAAATTTAGCCAGGTGTGGTGATGCGCACCTGTAGTCCCAGCTACCCAGGAGGCTGAGGCAGGAGAATGGTGTGAACCCAGGAGGTGGTGCTTGCAGTGAGCGGAGATCAGGCCACTGCACCACTCCAGCCTGGGCGACAGAGTGAGACTCCGTCTCAAAATAAAAAAAGAAAAGAAAAGAAAAGAAAAGAAAAGAAAA
>NW_016876612.1:0-1179 GCF_001698545.2 Rhinopithecus bieti
CCAAGTGTTCTCACTGTTAAATTCCAACCTGTGAGTGAGAACATGCAGTGTTTGGTTTTCTGTTCTTGCGTTAGTTTGCTGAGAATGATGGTTTCCACCTGCATCCATGTCCCTACAAAGGACATGAACTCATCAGGATGCCTTCTTTCATGGTTCGTTGTTTCTCTTTCCCATGCGGAAGCTCTAAAATGATGTATAGTCCCATGTGTTTGTATTCACGTTTGTTAGCAGTGATTTTTGTGTCCCATCCAAAAGAACAAAGAATAAGAAAGAAAAGGTATTGCCAAATCAATTGCATGGTCTAAGGGTTTGTTGCCGTAGATAATTTTTGCTTTTGTTTTCTTTCTTTTTTGCAAACTGCATGCATAGACACAAGTTTTGCTGAAATACAAACTCCCACTTTTCTTATAGGAGCTTTGTGGCTCCAGGACTGGATTTAAGCATTTATTTTGTGCTGATTTGGGGGTATTATATCTCAGACCCTGAAATGTTGATTTCTCTGACTTGTTTTTGATATACCACAATGGGGCTTGTGTTCAAATTAAGCTGTGGGACATCCTTTAGATACTGGGTTCAAACAGTTCTCTCCTTCCTTGATGTTCCCTTAGGGGACAGGTGTCAGAAAGTCTGGGAAGATCCATAGTAGGAAAACTTGATCTGTATTTTCTGGAGACTCATGGTCAGCTCCCTTCTGTACAGGACTTCTGGAGAAGGCCAGCCCTACCACTTGCACAAATACCTCCCATCTCCAGCCCTTCAGTAAATATTTAAGTGATTCATTAAGTATTTACAACTTAAAAAAGCAGAGTAACCCAGTGGAACTTGAATTTAACTAGAATTTAAGTTTGAGAGTAGGTGGTCAGTAGAACAAGTGTGGTAGATTGGGTGACATATTATGGTTTTTAAGGGTTTTTTGTTTATTTGTTTTATTTTTTGTTTTCCTTAAACAGAGTTAACAATAATTAATTTGAATAAAGAAGGAAAACATTAAACGGTTGGCAGGTGTAACATGAACGCTATTCCACGACTTGTTCAGCCATAGCCTGAACAATTTGACATGCTAGACTATGAATCCTAAAGACTGGTATACGGTTACGGCACTGGAGTTACTGTTCTCATTGCAACAACTATAGAACATTCTGAATAGTGTTTTAAAATTTTATTTTAATGAAAGTTAAG
>NW_016876613.1:0-1865 GCF_001698545.2 Rhinopithecus bieti
CTGTAAATTGTATTCATTCCCAGCCAGCTTATGGAAATTGGCAACTCTACCACAACTGACTAGAGACTGCTCTTCTGGTCATGAGTTCACCCCTCCATTTCCCAGAGACCCTTCACTGGTCTAATGGTACTTTTCTACCCTGAAGCCACAACCTGAACTCCTTCAACTGTCTCCTCCCCTTCCCTTACTCAGTACCTGATGGGCATAGGGGATGGGGTTGGGGAGAGGCAGGGGTAAGAATCAAGGCTGTATTAGTCAGGTATTTCCACAACAATGTGTCACAACAAATCATCCCAGAATTCGGCCGTATGAAACCATAAGCATGTACTCTCGTGCTCATAGGTCAGTAGCATGGATGCCAATCAGCTGATGTAGGCTGGGCTTGACCTGGTGTCTGCTTCAAGCTGTGGCTCCATCTGTGCTTGGTTTCTGTCTGAGCTGGGCTCAAGTCTGCCCCATGTGTGTTCCTTCTACAATCCCAGCTGGAGGAGTAGCAGCTAGCAAGGGGACATTCTTCTTGTGACAGCAGAAATGCAAAGGGGAGGCCCAACTATGCAAGCAGCTTTCAAGCCTCTGTTTGCATCACATGTGCTAACATCTCATTGATCAAAGCAAGTCAGCCCTAACTCAAGAGCAGGGAAGCAGGTTCCACCTCTAGTGGGAAGATCTGCAAAGTCTCATGGTGAAGGTCACAGATGCAAAATAAGGGAAGATCCAGGGCCACTTCCAAGTGGTTCACTTGTGCCTTGTAACCCCGAACCCCAAGGCAGGTTGTTTCCTGCCTGCTTTGAAACGGAGGGATTGATTTGATCAGACCCACCTGCCCTGCTTGCTTTTGTTGCTTGCTTCTTGTTATTATTTTCCTTTTCCATGAAGCTGAAGGCCACTGTACCTGAAAGCCTCAATGCTGAATGCAGAAACTTAACTTTCATAGGAGGCTGTATAGATAACGTTCATAGGTCACATGGTGATGGTCACTTCAGTTGTTTTCAGGCACTTGGGCCAGCTCCTGTCCAGCTAAAACTGGTTGAGACAACTGACCCTTCAGCTGGGTCTGTGCAAGTGCGTGAGGTGGCCTTTTGACATCAGAGGCCCAAAACCTCACCCTCAAATCATGCTAATGCCACCATTTTCTGCGCATATGTCCTGTGAAATGTCATGAGCCTAGGTGTGATGGTATGTACCTGGAGTCCCAGCTAGAGAGCAGGCTAAGGTGGGATGGCTTGAGACTGTAGTGAGCTATGATCATGTCACTGCACTTCAGCCTGCATGACAGAGCAACACCTTGTCTCACAAGAAGAAAAAAACAGGAGAGAAGAGAAGGAAGAAGGGAAGGAGGGAGGGAGTGAAGGAAGGGAAAGACAGAGCAATAGAGAAATGACTTTGGTCTTTGATGTTGGTGACCTTTGGATGGGGTTTTGTGTGGTCCTCCTTTTGTTTATGTTGATGCTATTGCTTTCGGTTTGTTAGTTTTCCTTCTAACAGGCCCCTCTTCAGCAGGTCTGCTAAGAGTTTGCTGGTGGTCCACTCCAGATGCTGTTTTCCTGGGTATCACCAGCAGAGGCTGCAGAACAGCAAAGACTGCTGACTGCTCCTTCCTCTGGAATCTTCATCCCAGAGGAGCACATGCCAGATGCCAGCCGGAGCTCTCCTGTATGAGGTGTCTGTCGATCCCTGGTGGGAGGTGTCTCCCCATCAGGAGGCACGGGGTTCAGGGACCCACTTGAGGAGGCAGTCTGTCCCTTAGCAGAGCTCGAGCACTGTGCTGGGAGATCCACTGCTCTCTTCAGAGCCGGCAGGCAAAAAAGTTTAAGTCTGTTGAAGCTGTACCCACAGCCACCCCTTTCCCCAGGTGCTCTGTCCCA
>NW_016876614.1:0-1087 GCF_001698545.2 Rhinopithecus bieti
GTATAATAAAAAAATGAAAAAAAAAAAAAAAACTACAATGAATTATCATCTCTCCTCAATTGAAATGGCTTATATCCAAAAGACAGAACAATAAATGCTGGAGAGATTATGGAGCAAAGGGAATCCTCATACACTGTCTTTGGGAATGTAAATTATTACAACCACTGTGGAGAACAGTTTGGAGGTTCTCCAGTATTGGGATGGCTGGGTCATATGGTACATCTAGTTCTAGATCCTTGAGGAATTGCCATACTGTTTTCCATAATGGTTGAACTAGTTTACAATCCCACCAACAGTGTAAAATGATGTATCTGATAAAAATTTTGTATACAAAATATATAAGGAACTAGTTCAAATTAACAATAAAAAACAAAAGCCCAATTTAAAAAATCAGCCATGAATTGAATAGATTTTTTTCCCAAGGAGATATGAATAGTTTACAAGCACAAGAAATGCTTCTCAAGTCTTCAGGGCAATGCAAATCAAAACCACAATGAGATACCACTTTGCACCTACTAGGAGGGCTATAACATAAATAAAATCTAGGCAATAGCAAAGCAAATGTTAGCAAAGGTGTATTGAGATTGCAACCCTGATATATTGCTGGTAGTCCTGTAAAATGATAAGGTCATTGTGGAAAATAGTTTGACAGTTCTTCAAAATGTTAAACATAAAGTTAACTCTGTGACCTGGTAATTCCACTGCTAGGTATATATTCAAGAGAATTGAAAGCATGTTCACACAAAAACTTGTGACTCTTCATAGCAACATTATTCCTAATAGCAAATAAACGAGAACAAAGTGTCCATCAGCTGATGCCAGGAAACAAAAAGTGGTATAATCATGCAACTGAATAATATTCAGCAATTAAAAGAAATGAAGTACTGATACATGCAAAGACATGGATGAACCTTGAAAACATTATGCTTAGAGAAATAAGCCAGACATAAAAGGAAAAACATTATATGATCTCGTTTATATAAAATACCCACAATAAATAAATTCACAGCTATGAAAGTTATATTAGTGGTTGCTTAGGATTGGGGAGAATGAGGGGGGAATTCTTAAAAATTGATACAGAGAGTTT
>NW_016876615.1:0-876 GCF_001698545.2 Rhinopithecus bieti
GCCAGGGAGCAACATTCTTTGATTTGTGGACAGCTGTGTGACCTCAGGCAAGTGACTTAACTACTCTGTGCTTCACTCTCCTCATCTACAAAATGGAGTTGATAATCATATGAGTCACCTAGAGTTGTAAGAATGGAATGAGACAGTATCCGTAGCATGCGTAGGACAGTGCCTGGCACATGGCGTGTGTGATAGGAGTGTTAGCTATTGCGAAGGGAAGGAGGTTTTAACATTTGTACGCTGACTGCCTCATGGAGAAGGCATTGGGGTGGAAAAGACAAGTTAGGAGGCTGATGCTGCAGGAGCCCAGGCCCGGAGCACTCCTGTGTGCTGGGCCCGAGGGATGCAGACAGCACAGGCCAGCGCTCCTGTCCCTGATGGGGTGGGAACAGTATTGTAGGCCAGGGAACAGTACAAGGGAAGGAGCACGCACAGCCTGTTTAGTGAAGCGTCGTCGCTCAGTGGGGATGGAGCGCAGGTGAGGGGCTTATTAACGTCTGAGGAGGGAAGGAGGGAGGGAGACAGGAGGCTGCAGCATGAGTGGAGGACTTCCCAAGTGTAGTGCAAACAGCATGATCTCTGCACAGGTGTGGATCTTGTGTGACGCGCACTGCCTCAAGGTGGCCGTGGATGGTCAGCACCTGTTTGAATATTACCATCGCCTGAGGAACCTGCCCGCCATCAACAAACTGGAAGTGGGGGGCGACATCCAGCTGACCCACGTGCAGACATAGGCGGCTCCCTGGCCCTGGGACCGGGGCTGGGTTGGGGGGCAGTCTGGGTCTTCTCATCATCCCCACGTCCCAGGCCCAGCCTTTCCAACCCTGCCTGGGATCTGGGCTTTAATGCAGAGGCCATGCCCTTGTCTGGTCCTGC
>NW_016876616.1:0-666 GCF_001698545.2 Rhinopithecus bieti
TCTATTTGCTTGGTAGAACTTCCTCCCTCCCTTTATTATGAGCCTATGTATACCTCTGCATGTGAGATTGGTCTCCTGAATACAGTAGAATGATAGGTCTTGACTCTTCATCCAATTTGTCAGTCTGTGTCTTTTAATTGGACAATTTAGTCCATTTATATTTAAGTTTGATATTGGTATGTGTGAAGTTGATCCTGTCATTATGATCTTAGCTGGTTATTTTGCTCGCTAGTTGATGCAGTTTCTTGCTAGCATCGATGGACTTTACATTTTGACATGTATTTGCAATGGCTGGTACCTGTTGTTCCTTTCCATGTTTAGTGCTTCCTTCAGCATCTTATAGGGCACGTCTGGTGGTGACAAAATCTCTAAGTATTTCCTTGTCTCTAAAGGATTTTATTTCTTCTTCACTGATGAATCTTAGTTTGGCTGGATATGAAATTCTGGGTTGAAAATTCTTTAAGAATGTTGAATATCGGCCCCCACTCTCTTCTGGCTTGTAGAGTTTCTGCCGAGAGATCTGGTATTAGTCTAATGGGCTTCCCTTTTTTTGTAACCCGACCTTTCTCTCCGACTGTCCTTAACATTTTTTCCTTCATTTCAACTATGGTGAATCTGACAACTATGTGTCTTGGAGTTGCTCTTCTCGCAGAGTATCTTTGTGGC
>NW_016876617.1:0-300 GCF_001698545.2 Rhinopithecus bieti
ATAGGTATAAAATATAGACATAATAGATATAATAGATATAGGTATAAAATATAGACATAATAGATATAATAGATATAGGTATAAAATATAGACATAATAGATATAATAGATATAGGTAAAAAATATAGACATAATAGATATAATAAATATAGGTATAAAATATAGACATAAGAGATATAAGAGATATAGGTATAAAATATAGACATAATAGATATAATACATATACGTATAAAATATAGACATAATACATATAACAGATATACCTATAAAATATAGACATAATAGATATAATAGATATAA
>NW_016876618.1:0-300 GCF_001698545.2 Rhinopithecus bieti
GCGAGCGCTTTGAAGCATATTTTGACAAAGGAAATATCCTCAGTTCTAAACAAGAAACTTTAGGGGAAACTTCTTTGTCATGTGTGAATTCATTTCACAGAGTAGCACAATTCTTTTCATGTTGAAGTTTCCTAACACCGTTTTCGTGGAATCTGGAGTAGGATATTTGCGTGTGCTTTGAAGCCTATGGTGACAAGGGAAATATGATCAGCTAAAAACCAAAAAGAAGCTTTCTGGGAAACTGCTTTGTGATGTGTGTATTCATTTCCCACAGTTATACCTTTCTATTCATTGAGCAGT
>NW_016876619.1:0-2386 GCF_001698545.2 Rhinopithecus bieti
CAAAATAAAGGGATGGAGGAACATTTATCAAGCAAATGCAAAGCAAAAAAAGCAGGAGTTGCAATCCTACGCTCAGATGAAGCAGACTTTAAAGCAACAGAGATCAAAAAAGACAAAGAAGGGCATTACATAATGGTAAAGGGATCAATGCAACAAGAAGACCTAACTATCCTAAATATATATGCACCCAAAACAGGAGCACCCAGATTCATAAAGCAAGTTCTTAGAGACCTACAAAGAGACTTAGACTCCCACACAATAATAGTGGGAGACTTTAACACCCTACTGTCAATATTAGACAGATCAACGAGACAGAAAATTAACAAGGATATTCAGGACTTGAACTCAGCTCTGGATGAAGTAAACCTAATAGACATCTACAGAACTCTCCACCCAGTGTCAACACAATATACATTCTTCTCAGCACCACATCACACTTATTCTAAAATTCACCAATTAATTGGAAGTAAAACATTCCTCAGCAAATATAAAAGAAGGGAAATCATCACAAACAGTCTCTCAGACCACAGTGCAATCAAATTAGAACTCAGGATTAAGAAACTCACTCAAAATCGCACAACTACATGGAAACTGAGCAACCTGCTCCTGTATGATTATTGGGTAAATAACAAAATTAAGGCAGAAATAAATAAGCTCTTTGAAATCAATGTACAAGTATCTTGGAGACACAGCTAAAGTAGTGTTTAAAAGGAAATTTATAGCACTAAATGCCAATAGGAGAAAGCGGGAAAGATCTACAATTGACATCCTAAGATCACAATTAAAAGAACTAGAGAAGCAAGAACAAAAAATTCAAAAGCTAGCAGAAGACTAGAAATAACTAAGAATAGGGCAGAACTGAGGGAGACAGAGGCACAAAAAAACCCTTCAAAAAATCAGTGAATCCAGAAGCTGGTTTTTTGAAAAGATTAACAAAATAGATAGCCTGCTAGCCAGACTAACAAAGAAGAAAAGAAAGAAGGATCAAATAGAAACTATAAAAAATGATAAAGGGGATATCACCACTGATCCCACAGAAATACAAACTATCATCAGAGAATACTGTAAACACCTCTACACAAACTAGAAAATCTAGAAGAAATTGATAAATTCCTGGACATATACACCTCCCCCAGTACTAAACCAGGAAGAAGTCTAATCCCTGAATAGACCAATAACAAGTTCTGAAATTGAGACAGTAATTAACAGTCTGCCAACCAAAAAAAGCCCAGGACCAGATGGATTCACAGCCAAATTCTACCAGAGGTACAAAGAGGAGTTGGTACCATTCCTTCTGAAACTATTCCAAACAACAGAAAAAGAGGGGCTCCTCCCTAACTCATTTTATAAGGCCACCATCATCCTGATGCCAAAACCTGGCAGAGACATACAAAAAAAGAAAATTTCAACCCAATATCCCTGATGAACACTGATACGAAAATCCTCGATAAAATACTGGCAAACTGAATCCAGGAGCACACCAAAAAACTCATCCACCACGATCAAGTTGAGTTCATCCCTGGGGTGCAAGCCTGGTTCAACATACACAAATCAATAAACGTAATCCATCACATAAACAGAACCAATGACAAAAAAATATATGATTATCTCAATAGATGCAGAAAAGGCCTTTGATAAAATTCAACACCCATTCATGCTAAAAACTCTCAATAAACTAGGTATTGATGGACATATCTCAAAATAATAAGAGCTATTTGTGACAAACCCATAGCCTATATCACACTGAATGGGCAAAAGCTGGAAGCATTCCCTTTGGAATCTGGCACAAGGATGCCCTCTCTCACCACTCCTATTCAACATAGTATTAGAAGTTCTGGCCAGGGCTATCAGGCAAGAGAAAGAAATAAAGCGTATTCTAATAGAAAGAGAAGAAGTCAAATTGTCTCTGTTTGCAGATGCCATGATTGTATATTCAGAAAACCCCATCATCTCAGCCCAAAATCTCCCTAAGCTCATAAGCAACTTCAGCAAAGTCTCAGAATACAAAATCAATGTGCAAAAATCACAAGCAATTCCTATACACTAATACTAGAGAAACAGAGAGCCAAATCATGAGTGAACTCCCATTCACAATTGCTACAAAGAGAATAAAATACCTAGGAATACAACTTACAAGGGATATGAAGGACCTCTTCAAGGAGAACTACAAACCACTGATCAAGAAAATAAGAGAGGACACAAGCAAATGGAAAACATTCCATGTTCATGGATAGAAAGAATCAATATCATGAAAATGGCCATACCACCCAAAGTAATTGATAGATTCAATGATATCCCCATCAAGCTACCATTGACTTTCTTCACAGAATTAGAAAAACACTACTTTAAATTTCATATGGAACTCAAAAAGAGCCCGTATAGCCAA
>NW_016876620.1:0-1177 GCF_001698545.2 Rhinopithecus bieti
CTAGAACTAGAAATACCATATGACCAAGCCATCCCATTACTGGGTGTATACCCAAAGGATTATAAATCATAAATCATGCTGCTATAAAGACACATGCACACATATGTTTACTGTGGCAATATTTACAATAGCAAAGACTTGGAACCAACTCAAATGTCCATCAATGATAGACTGGATTAAGAAAATGTGGCACATATACACCATGGAATACTATGCAGCCATTAAAAAGGATGAGTTCATGTCCTTTGTAGGGACACGGATGCAGCTGGAAACCATCATTCTCAGCAAACTATCACAAGAACAGAAAACCAGACACTGCATGCTCTCACTCATAGGTGGGAATTGAACAATGACAACACTTGGACACAGGAAGGGGAACATCACACACTGGGGCCTGTCATGGGGTGGGGGGAGGGGGGAGGGATAGCATTAGGAGATATACCTAATGTAAATGATGAATTAATGCATGCAGCACACCAACATGGCACATGTATACATATGTAACAAACCTGCATGTGCACAAGTACCCTAGAACTTAAAGTATAATAAAAAATGAAATAAATAAATAAATGAAATTTGTTTGTTAAAAAAAAAAACAAAACTAAATGGCAGAAATGAAATCCACAGGCAGATAGCCCAGCACAACGCCCTGGGCCTGGTAGTTAAAATCAACACCTGACCTAACTGCTTGTGTTATCTATAGATTTCAGACATTGTATGGAAAAGCATTGTGAAAATCCCTGTCCTGTTCTGTTCCATTCTGATTACCAGTGCATGCAGCCCCAGTCACATAACCCTGCTTGCTCAATTGATCACAACCCTTTCACGCAGACCGCCTTAGAGTTGTAAGCCCTTAAAAGGACAGGAATTGCTCACTCGGGGAGCTTGGTTTTGGAGATGTGAGTCTGACGATGCTCCCAGCTGAATAAAGCCCTTTTCTTCTACAAAGAAAAAAAGAAGAAGAAGAAGAAAAGAGAGAAGAATCAAATATACACAATAAAAAAATGAAAAAGGGATATCACCACTGATCCCACAGAAATACAAACTACCATCAGAGAATACTATAAACACCTCTATGCAAATAAATCAGAAAACCTAGAAAAAATGGATAAATTCCTGGACACACACACCCTCCCAAGAGTAAACCAGGAAGAAGTCAAACCCCTGAATAGACCCA
>NW_016876621.1:0-1178 GCF_001698545.2 Rhinopithecus bieti
CTCCTCAGCAAATGTAAAAGAATGGAAATCACAACAAATTGTCTCTCAGAACACAGTGCAATCAAATTAGAATTCAGAATTAAGAAATTCACTCAAAACCATACAACTACATGGAAACTGAACAACCTGCTCCTAAATGACTACTGGGTAAATAATTAAATGAAGGCAGAAATAATGATGTTCTTTGAAACCAATGAGAAAAAAGACACAACGTACCGGAATCTTTGGGACACATTTAAAGCAGTGTGTAGAGGGAAATTTATAGCACTGAATGCCCACAAGAGAAAGTAGGAAAGATCTAAAATCAACATCCTAACATCACAATTAAAAGAACTAGAGAAGCAAGAGCAAACACATTCAAAACTAGCAGAAGGCAAGAAATAACTAAGATCGGAACAGAACTGAAGGAGATAGAGACACAAAAAACCCTTCAAAAAAATCAGTGAATCCAGGAGTTGGTTTTTTGAAAAGACCGACAAAATTGGTATACCACAAGCAAGACTAATAAGGAAGAAAAGAGAGAAGACTCAAATAGATGCAATAAAATGATAAAGGACATATCACCACTGATCCCACAGAAATACAAACTACCATCAGAGAATACTATAAACACCTCTATGCAAATAATCCAGAAAACCTAGAAGAAATGGCTAAATTCCTAGACACATACACCCTCCCAAGGCTAAACCAGGAAGAAGTTGAATCCCTGAATAGACCAATAACAGTCTCTGAAATTGAGGCAATAATAGCCTGCCAAACAAAATATCCAGGACCAAATGGATTCTAAGCTGAATTCTACCAGAGGTACAAGGAGGAGCTGGTACCATTCCTTCTGAAACTATTCCAATCAATAGCAAGAGAGGGAACCCTCCCTAACTCATTTTATGAGGCCAGCATCATCCTGATACCAAAGCCTGGCAGAGACACAACAAAAAAAGAGAATTTTAGACCAATATCCCTGATGAACATCGATGCAAAAATCCTCAATAAAATACTGACAAACCAAAATCAGCAGCATATCGAAAAGCTTACCAACCAAGATCAAGTTGGTTTCAACCCTGGGATGCAAGATTGGTTCAACAAATGCAAATCAATAAATGTAATCCATCACATAAAGAGAAACAAAGACAAAACCCACAAGTTTATCTCAATAGATATGGAAAAGGCCTTCAACAAAA
>NW_016876622.1:0-1284 GCF_001698545.2 Rhinopithecus bieti
CAGAAACTCTACAAGCCAGAAGAGAGTGGGAGCCAATATTCAACATTCTTAAAGAATTTTCAACTCAGAATTTCATGTCCAGCCAAACTAAACTTCATAAGTGAAGGAGAAATAAAATCCTTTACAGACAAGCAAATGCTGAGAGACTTTATCACCACCAGGTCTGCCTTACAAGAGCTCCTGAAGGAAGCACTAAACACAGAAAGGATCAACCAGTACCAGCCACTGCAAAAACATGCCAAATTGTAAAGACCATTGATGCTAGGAAGAAACTGCATCAACTAACAGGCAAAATAACCAGCTAACATAATAATAACAGGATCATATTCACATATAACAATATTAACTTTAAATGTAAATGGGATAAATGCCCCCAAATAAAAGACACAGACTGGCAAATTGGATAAAGTGTTAGGACCCATCAGTGTGCTGTATTCAGGAGACCCATCTCACATGCAGAGACACACGTAGGCTCAAAATAAAGGGATAGAGGAAGAACTACCAAGCAAATGGAAATAAAAAAAAAAAATCAGGGGTGTTACATTCTAGTCTCTGATAAAACAGACTTTAAACCAACAAAGATCAAAAGATACAAAGAAGGAAATAACATAATGGTAAAGGGATCAACTCTACAAGAAGAGCTAACTATCCTAAATATAAATGCACCCAATACAGGAGCACCCAGATTCATAAAGCAAGTCCTTAGAACCTACAAAGAGACTTAGACCCCCACAATAATAATGGGAGACTTTAATAACCCACTGTCTATATTAGGTCAATGAGACAGAAGGCTAACAAGGATATCCAGGACTTGAACTCAGCTCTGCACCAAGTGGACGTAATAGACATCTACAGAACTCTCCACTCCAATTCAACAGAATATACATTCTTCTCAGCACCACATTGCACTTACTCCAAAATTGACCACATAGTTGGAAGTAAAGCACTCCTCAGCAAATGCAAAAGAATAGAAATCACAACAAACTGTCTCTCAGACCACAGTGCAATCAAATTAGAACTCAGGATTAAGAAACTCACTCAAAAACCGCACAACTACATGGAAACGGAACAACCTACTCCTGAATGACTACTGGCTAAATAACGAAATGAAGGCAGAAAAAAAGATGTTATTTGAAACCAATGAGAACAAAGACACAACATACCAGAATCTCTGGGACACATTTAAAGCAGTGTGTAGAGGGAAATTTATAGCACTAAATGCCCACAAGATAAAGTGGGAAAAATCTAAAATCAACACCTTAACATCACAATTAAAAGAACTAG
>NW_016876623.1:0-1181 GCF_001698545.2 Rhinopithecus bieti
GTATAACTCCCCAATGCAATCCCTCCGCCCCCCTCCCCATAATAGGCCCCAGTGTGTGATGTTCCCCTTCCCAAGCCCAAGTGATCTCATTGTTCAGTTCCCACCTATGAGTGAGAACACGCGGTGTTTGGTTTTCTCTTCTTGTGATAGTTTGCTAAGAATGATGATTTCCAGCTGCATCCATGTCCCTACAAAGGACGCAAACTCATCCTTTTTTATGGCTGCATAGTATTCCATGGTGTATATGTGCCACATTTTCTTACACTCTTATCTTCCGTAGACATATGTAGTTTTGTGGCATTTGCAAAATTAGATGGTTCAAGTGACAGCACCACTTACTGCCATAGTTTGAAACTGATACAGGCTCTTCTCTTGCTCTTGGCCCCAGTCAAAGCTAAACAATGGATTTAGGTATTGTCAGTACAGAAGACAAGCATGATGATCTCTACACTACCCACAGGATCTAGCCTTCTTTACACTTTATTGTAACACAGAGGTGGAGAAATAATATAGCTGTTGAAGTGTAAATTCATGAATGGGTGAAGTTAATGTGTACTACAGTGTGTTCTAAATGAATGCAAGCTGAATTTGATTCTCCTGCTGGATTGAGATTATTAAGAATACACCAATGACCACGTGCCAAGTAGTTGCGTGATCTGTTTTAGTAAATATACCATATTCGTTAGAGCAGCCACAGCTGAGATTATCACACAGTTGATGTTAGGATAGACCACTGTCATCTATTTTGATCTGTATGTTTTCCTATGAAGTTTATACTATACTGAATGTTGCTTCTGGTACACTGTTTTGATTGGGAGTTAGAGGTATCATGGACTTATATGAGCATTTTTCTACTGTAGTTACTCTTAATTCCACAGTTTAAGGAACCAAAGTCAGGATACTGTGAGCTCTTGAACATATCCTTCTTGATTATGCACTCGAAGACCAGAGAAACAGGCTGGGCCCACAGATCTATTGCAAACATTGTGAGATGGGGTTGGGCTAGGATTTGAATAATCAATCTAACCAGAAAGTGAAAGAATGAGGAGGGTTTATGGCTTTTGGATTCCCTGGTATCAGTTCACTCTCAGCAAAAACTCTGCATCCAATAGCTCTAGGAAGATCCGACTATTTCCTTTTCCTAGTATTTATTTACTATAAAAAAAATCTGTAGGGTTTTT
>NW_016876624.1:0-1284 GCF_001698545.2 Rhinopithecus bieti
TGAATATCAAATGAATGAAATGAAGCAAGAAGAGAAGTTTAGAGAAAAAAGAGTGAAAAGAAATGAACAAAGCCTCCAAGAAATATGGGACTGTGTGAAAAGACCAAATCTATGTCTGATTGGTGTGCCTGACAGTGATGGGGAGAATGGAACTGAGTGGGAAAACACTCTTCAGGATATTATCCAGGAGAACTTCCCCAACCTAGCAAGGCAGGCCAACATTCAAATTCAGGAAATACAGACAATGCCACAAAGATACTCCTGGAGAAGAGCAACTCCAAGACACATAATTGTCAGATTCACCAAAGTTGAAATGAAGGAAAAAATGTTAAGGGTAGCCAGAGAGAAAGGTCAGGTTACCTACAAAGGGAACCCCATCAAACTAAGAGCAGATCTCTCAGCAGAAACTCTACAAACCAGAAGAGAGTGGGGGCCAATATTCAACATTCTTAAAGAAAACGATATTCAACCCAGAATTTCATATCCAGCCAAACTAAACTTCATAAGTGAAGGAGAAATAAAATCCTTTACAGACAAACAAATGCTGAGAGATTTTGTCACCAGCAAGCCTGCCTTACAAGAGCTCCTGAAGAAAACCCTAACCATGGAAAGGAACAACCGGTACCAGCCACTGCAAAAACATGCCAAATTGTAAAGACTACTGATGCTAGGAAGAAAGTGCATCAACTAACAAACAAACCAACAACTAGCAAAATAAACAGCTAACATCATAATGACAGAATCAAATTCAAACATAACAATATTAACTTTAAATGTTAATGGGCTAAATGCTCCAATTAAAAGACACAGAGTGGCAAATTGGATAAAGAGTCAAGACCCATCAGTGTGCTGTATTCAGGAGACTCATCTCACGTGCACAGACACACAGAGGTTCAAAATAAAGGGATGGAGGAAGATTTACCAAGCAAATGGAAAACAAAAAAAAAATCAGGGGTTGCAATCCTAGTCTTTGATAAAACAGACTTTAAACTAACAAAGAGCAAAAGAGACAAAGAAGGCCATTACATAATAGTAAAGGGATCAATTCAAGAAGAGCTAACTATCCTAAATATATATGCACCCAATACAGGAGCACGCAGATTCATAAAGCAAGCCCATAGAGACCTACAAAGAGACTTAGACTTCCACACAATAATAGTGGGAGACAACATCCCACTGTCAACATTAGATAGATCAATGAGACAGAAAGTTAACAAGCATATCCAGGAATTGAACTCAGCTCTGCACCAAGTGGACCTAATAGACACCTACAGAACTCTCCAC
>NW_016876625.1:0-1877 GCF_001698545.2 Rhinopithecus bieti
AGAGTCCAAGTGATCTCATTGTTCAGTTCCCACCTATGAGTGAGAACACGTGGTGTTTAGTTTTCTGTTCTTGCAATAGTTTGCCGAGAATGATGGTTTCCAGCTGCATCCATGTCCCTACAAAGGACACAAACTCATCCTTTTTTATGGCTGCATAGTATTCCGTGAAAGAATGAAGGGTTGCACAGATTTTTGAAGATGAATTAGTATTAAGGCAGGCAAGAATTCTTCCTTTCGGGAGGAGAAAAGAGTACATAACGTGCTAATATCTGGATCCATGAAATAATATTTTAGTATTAACATATTAAATTAACATATTAACACGGAGTTGCAATTGGTTTACAGTGCTGTGGTCTAAAGTCTCCAGACAGAGAAGCCAGAAGGATGACAGAAAGGAGGACAATCTAAGTGACTTGGAGGCTACTCTGGGTGGATATAGGTCAATACTGAAAGGTTTTTAAGCTGGGAAGTAATATGGTGATATTTGTGTTCTATAAAGATTACTCTGTGGCTACGTGAAGGATGAACTAGAGGAGGCGGGAGCAGGAGGGCTGGTAAGACATTATGAGGGCATTGATCTGTCTTGGGCAATTGGACTCTTGTCACCAAAACTGATTTGGAAGTGATGATGTTGAGCAGTTCTGACGCTTGTAGACAATGTGGAAGGAGGTAAGGATGGGTGGGGATACACACACATTTTTTGGGTGACGGCCCCTCTTTTCTTCCCCTACATCCCTCACCTCCAGTGTGTCATTTCCCTGATCTACTTCAACCTGCAGATCTGTCTAGCGGGCACCTCACTTGGGTATTGGTTCCCATACCAGCAAGAAGCTTATAAGTTCTTGTGTTAGGCACCTTAAGGGCTGGTTGAGGTTGTCCAGGCACCAAGAGGTGCCTCAGAGCTGCCCCTTCCCAGTATGCACTTTCCACAGCTATCTCCTGTTTTTCGACCGCTGAACTCTCAAACCCTCAGTATTTGCATGTTCTTGTTTCCTGTAAATTTGCCCCCTCCTTCACTTATCTCTGCTCGCCCTGAGCTCCAGAATTGTCATGCCCGGAGACCTTGGTTAACATCTGAAACTCCTGGTTTGCTATGTGTTTTAAGAATGTACATGTTGGATGTGTTAAGATCAGTACAGCCACTGAGGGGGAAATGAGAACAGGGCTTGGAAGAAAGAAATTTGTTATAGTCACAGGTCCCATAGAGGGGTGTCACCACATGCTACACAGGCCACAAGGGAAAACACCCGTTTTAATCAGGAGACAGAGGACAGGAGCCAGGGGAGAGCTTGGACCAGCCACGGCCTTTATTGGAGTTTCCAAGGGAAAGGCAAGGCAGGGCAGGGTTAACAGTTTAGAATTGCTAGTTGAAGTAATTTGGTCAGGCTCCAAGCTTTCTGGGTGGTCCCTGCTTGCTTGGTACCTGGCTGTGGCATAGTAAAGGCAGAGGAATATTGTCTCCGAGGGCCAGATAGAGGAGGGATGGCTCTGGATTGGTTAATTTTCTTGTCAAAGGTATGCTACCAGCCGGGCTCTTTGTTATCTCTAAGAATTGGCTAGCCCTGAAAGAGACAGTCTCTCTCCAGCCAGAAAGGTAGTTTTAAGATGTCAAAATATAGGGCCGGGTGCGGTGGCTCAAGCCTGTAATTCCAGCACTTTGGGAGGCCGAGACGGGCGGATCACGAGGTCAGGAGATCAAGACCATCCTGGCTAACACGGTGAAACCCCGTCTCTACTAAAAATACAAAAAAACTAGCCGGGCGAGGTGGCGGGCGCCTGTAGTCCCAGCTACTCAGCAGGCTCATACAAGAGAATGGCGTAAACCCGGGACGCGGCGCTTGCAGTGATCTGAGATCCGGCCACTGCACTCCAGCCTG
>NW_016876626.1:0-665 GCF_001698545.2 Rhinopithecus bieti
ACCAATGAGAACAAACATACAACATACAAGAATCTCTGGGACACATTTGAAGCAGTGTGTAGAGTGAAATTTATAGCACTAACTGTCCACAAGAGAAAGCAGAAAAAGGTCTAAAATTGACACCCTAACATCACAATTAAAAGAACTAGAGAAGAGCAAACACATTCAAAAGCTAGCAGAAGGCAAGAAATAACTAAGATCAGAGCAGAATTGAAGGAGTTTGAGACACAAAAAAATCCTTCAAAAATCAATGAATCAAGGAGCAGTTTTTTTTTTAAAGATCAACAAAATTGATAGACTGCTAGCAAGACTAATAAAGAAGAAAAGAGAGAAGAATCAAATAGATGCAATAAAAAATGATAAAGGAGATATTACCACCGACCACACAAGAATACTGTAAACACCTCTATGCAAATAAACTAGAAAAACGAGAAGAAATGTATAAATTCCTAGACACATAAACTCTCCCAAGAATAAACCAGGAAGAAGTTGAATCCCTGAATAGACCAATAACAGGCTCTGAAATTGAGGTAATAATTAACAGCCTACCAACCAAAATAAGTCCAGGATCAGATGGATTCACAGCCAAATTCTACCAGAGGTACAAGGAGGAACTGGTACCATTCCTTCTGAAACTATTCCAATCAATAGAAAAAGAGGGAATG
>NW_016876627.1:0-1218 GCF_001698545.2 Rhinopithecus bieti
CTGTCTTGCGGTTAGATCACAGAGTGCTGTGCTAGCAATGAGGGAGGCTCCGTGGGCGTGGGACCCTCCCAGCCAGGTATGGGATATAATCTCCTGGTGTGCCCGTTTGCTTAAAGCTCAGTATTGGGGTGAGAGTTACCCGATTTTCCAGGTGTTGTGTGTCTCAGTTCCCCTGGCTAGGAAAAGGGATTCCCTTCCCCCCTGGGCTTCCCAGGTGAGGCTATGCCTCACCCTGCTTCAGCTCTCCCTGGTCGGGCTGCAGCAGCTGACCAGCACTGATTGTCCGGCACTCCCTAGTGAGATGACCTCAGTACCTCAGTTGAAAATGCAGAAATCACCGGTCTTCTGTGTCTCTCACGCTGGGAGTTGGAGACTGGAGCTGTTCCTATTCAGTCTTTAAATCTTAAAGCTCTAAAATAATCTCCTTTGACTCCATGTCTCAAATCCAGAAAACAATGACACAAGGGGTGGGCTCCCAAGGCCTTGGACAGCTTTGCCCCTGTGGTTCTGCAGGGTATTGCCCTCGTGACTGCTTTCCCAAGTTTGTATTGAGTGCCTGCAGCCTTTCCAGGTGCACAGTACAAGCTGTTGGCAGATCTAACATTCTGGGGTCTGGAAGACAGTGGCCCTCTTCTCACAGCTCCACTAGGCAGTGCCCCAGTGAGGACTCTATGTGAAGGTTCCAACCCCACATTTTCTCTCTACCCTGCTCTAGTAGAGGTTCTCCATGAGAGCTGTGCTGCCATAGCAGACTGCTGCCTGAACATCCAGGCATTTCCATATATTATCTGAAATCTAGGCATTGACTCCCAAGCCTTAACCCTTGTCCCCTGCGACCCTGCAGGCTTAACACTATGTGGAAGCCAGCAAGGCTTATGGCTTGCATATTTTGAAGCAGTGGCCTGAGATGTACCTGGGGCTCTTTTAGCCACAGTGGTAGCTATAACAGCTAGGACACAAAAAGCAGTGTCTCAAGGTTGCTCAGGGCAGTGGGGCCCTAAGCCTGGCCCTTAAAACCATTCTTCTAGACGCAAACAACTCTGTCTGACAGCTTTGAAGAGAGCAGTGGATCTCCCAACACGGAGTTTGAGATCTGAGAAGGGACAGACTGCCTGCTCAAGTGGGTCCCTGACCCCTGAGTAGCCTAACTGGGAGACATCCCCCACTAGGGGCAGACTGACACCCCACACCTCACACGGTAAAGTACACCCCTGAGAG
>NW_016876628.1:0-666 GCF_001698545.2 Rhinopithecus bieti
CTTAAGATATCTGGTAGAAGAAATTTCTAAGCAGCAAAGCATTAAAGAGGTGGCTTGGGTACTGTTAAAGGCATTCAGTTTGAAAAGGGAAACAGCATAAAAGTTCAGAAAATTTGCAGCCTGACAATGCAATAGAATGGAAAATCTCATTTTCTGAGGAGAAATTCAAGCCAGCTCAGATATTTGCATAAGTAACCAGGAGCCTTACCAAGGCAATGGGGAAAGCGTCTTCAGGACATGTCAGAGTTCTTCATGGAAGCACCTCCCATCACAGGCTGGGAGTCCTAGGAGAAAAATATGGTTTCATAGGCCAGGCCCAGTGTCCTCGCTCTGTGTTTAGCCTAGGGACTTTGTGCTCTGCATCCCAGCCACTCCAGTCGTGGCTGAAAGGAGCCAACATAGAGCTCAGGCTGTGGCTTGAGAGGGTGCAAGCCCCAAGTCTTGGCAACTTCCATGTGGTGTTAAGCCTGCAGATGCACAGACATCAAAAATTGAGGTTTGGGCCGGGCGCGGTGGCTCAAGCCTGTAATCCCAGCACTTTGGGAGGCCGAGACGGGCGGATCACGAGGTCAGGAGATCGAGACCTCCTGGCTAACAGGGTGAAACCCCGTCTCTACTAAAAATACAAAAAACTAGGCCGGGCGCGGTGGCTCAAGCCTGTAATCC
>NW_016876629.1:0-661 GCF_001698545.2 Rhinopithecus bieti
GCACAAGTTCAGTAAGAATCTACTCTCTTTATAACAGGACACATTTGAAAACATTGGTTATATTATCAAGGCTTTGACTGGGATGTTCTACTTGAGAATATACATAGAATAAACCCATAGGGAATGCAGGCAAAGTCTGAAGTTGGCCTTGGTTTGGCTTCCTAGTCTCAAGAGGTTTTGAAAGTTTAATCTGAGAGTCTTATAAAACTTCTAGCAAAGCAAAGTTTAAAAGATCCTCTATGGTCCCTTACTACTCTTGCTGCACTTAGGTAAAAAATCTAGGCAAGTTCGGTGAGACTCAACCTATTTTGCAAACAAATTCATCGTACTGGAATTATCCTTGGTAAAATAGAGACCCCTATATAGAGACAAATTATTTTGAAAAGAAAAACTGTAGTACACCTGTTACCATATTGAACCACTGTTCATTATCTTTGAGTATTTATAAGCCACTGGTAGACTGGACTGGACCCTGAATCCTTTTAGTTTTCCAATTTAATTTTCTCCAATGAAATCATTAAGAACAAGAACAGTTCTGTTCCTGAAGCCATATAAGCTAGAGGTGGACAACTCAATGTAAATTTCGTGGGAAAACCCTCATGTCTGAGATGTGGGCCATTCAGAGCTCACCAAATGTTCAACACCATAACTTAGAGACACT
>NW_016876630.1:0-3072 GCF_001698545.2 Rhinopithecus bieti
GTGATAAAATACATAGAAATGTGAATCATGATTCACAATAGCAAAGACTTGGAATCAACCCAAATGTCCATCTGTGACAGACTGGATTAAGAAAATGTGGCACATATACACCATGGAATACTATGCAGCCATAAAAAAGGATGAGGTTGCGTCCTTTGTAGGGACATGGATGCAGCTGGAAACCATCATTCTTAGCAAACTATCACAAGAACAGAAAACCAAACACCGCATGTTCTCACTCATAGGTGGGAACTGAACAATGAGATCACTTGGACTCGGGAAGGGGAACATCACACACCGGGGCCTATCATGGGGAGGGGGGAGTGGGGAGGGATTGCATTGGGAGTTATACCTGATATAAATGATGAATTGATGGGTGCTGATGAGTTGATGGGTGCAGCACCCCAACATGGCACAAGTATACATATGTAACAAACCTGCACGTTATGCACATGTACCCTAGAACTTAAAGTATAAGGAAAAAAAAAAAAAAGGAATGTGAATCATGAAAATGCAATATTATACACTTGCCAAAACTCAAAGAATGAGCAATACAAGATGTGAACCCTAACTTAAACTATGGACTAGCTATTGATGACGTATCAATATTGGTACATCAGTTGTCAAAAATGTACCACATTAATGAAAGAAATTAATAATGGGAAAACTGTGTGCAGGAGGGGAGGAGGTAAATGGGCACCCTGTATCTTTTTCTCCATTTCTCTGAAACCTAAAACCACCCTAAAACCAAAATATATCACTAAAACTGCAATATTCTGTTTTAAGAAAATAAAATATGAATATTATTTTCACCATACATTGCTACATATTTTAATAAACCCATGTGTCACCACAGAAAAAAAAAAAAAAAAAAAGAATGTGTTTGGCAGTGGTTCACGGCCAAGATGGAAGGATAACTTGAGGCCAGGAGTTTGAAACCAACCTGGGCAACATAGCAAGACCCCATTTTTACAAAAATTAAACAATGAGCCTGGCATGATGGCTGACTTCTGTAGTCCTAGCCACTTGGTATGCTAAGGCAGGAAGATGGCTTGAGCACAAGAATTTCAGATTCCAGCGAGTCATGATCATACCACTGCACTCCAGCCTGGGTGACAGAGCAAGACTCTGTCTCTAAAAAATAAAGAGTATGTTTCTGATAAATGGGTGTGTGGGGAAGCAGAGAGAAAAGCCTCTCCTCAAAGGAAATAATAAACATCAAAGAGAATTCCTCTTCTTGGAGAACATAATTGTCCTCAGACCTGCAGTTTCCTTAAGTAAAATCCTTGGTGCAATAGCTACGCAGCCCCAGAAGCTCAGCCAGAAAGCCTTGGGCTGGTGTTTTGCTTTCAGTCTGTGTCTCATGAATTTGTTTCTAAGCAGTCAACATGAATGAAAGCACACAGCATTATCCAATACCCAAAATCCCTTTCATCAATAAAGGTAAGTCTCCGCATTAACTCTTGGAATCTTAGACACGCTACATTACCATGTTAAAACCAAAAACTTTCTTTTAGGAAAAAAACGCATTGGCTGATAAGATCCTGAGCCCAAAGTATGCATGCAGCCCACTTCTAATAAAGTATTTAAAGCCTTTGGGCATTTGGACTTTTCCTCTGACCTTACTCTATTATTTCTTCTTTTATTTCTCTTCCTTATCTCTTGTATTTTGTATCTTGTTGCATCGCAAATATATTTGCAACCCCCTTCAGTTTCTTTCTGAAATGAAGAAGGGCATATATATTTATTATTAAACACAAGCATTAGTCAATTTCAATGGTAATTAATTGTATTATATTGTGGCAGAAATCCAGATGTATCAGATTTATCATCCTCACACTGGAGGTTCCCCTGAGACTGAGGGACCCAGCATATGCAGGCGTGAAAATAAGCAGTTTTAATCTGGGGACTCATCTCAAATATCCAAATGCTTCACTCTTCTGAGATCCACATACTTTTATGATGTAGTTGAGATTCTCCAGTTTATCTTGCAGCGGTATCGATACGGTGACCAGTTTACATTTAGCATAGGGCAAAATGTCAGGTGAGCTGGTCCTGAATGCAGCCCTGCTCTGGTTCACTGCTGCGTAGCTTGTTTTGTCCACCAGTTCTGCCACGAGGTGCTTCTGTACTCCCACGCCATCAACTGCCTCCTTTACCCTGAACGGAAATCTCTCCTCCTTCAGGAAGCTTCTAATTACAATCAACTCTCAGGAATCTCCCCACTTTTGCCTGACATAATTGACTTCCTTGTTTTCTACCCCTCGGATACCCCGGCTTCCTGTCATTACACTAGATGGTACAAGCTTTGACGCAGGGAATGAACTGCATTTGTTTTATATTCTCTAAGCAACAAATCTGTGCCGAGTACACAGTAAGGACTCCCTAAACACAAGTGAATTGAGTTAAACCAGTGATGAAAAAGGAAAGAACCTGGAGAGGCAGGCATCCAGCTCCCTATTTTGCAGAGGGGGAAACTGAGTCTGAGACAGCAGAAATGGCTTCCCTGAAACCCACAGCTTGTGAACCACTTGTGAGCAAGTCTTCCTTAAGTCAATTAAGTATGTTCTGAATGCCACTCATTAGATAAGAAAATACACACAAAGCCCTTCATGCAATGCCTGGTTCATTGTATTATCCCAATTATATCTTAATTACAGATGAGTAGTAGTAATCATGAATATTACTACAGCCATGACAAATAGTACACATGCAGCATTGGGGATAGTTAGCATAGCAAAAAAATAACAAAAGGGTCATGTGCCTATAGGTTCATGCCTATAATCCCAATACTTTAAGAGGCTGAGGTAGGAGGATCGTTTGAGCTCAGGGGTTCACGACCAGCCTGGGCAACATAGCAAAACCCCATATCTACAAAAAATTAAACATTAGCCACGCATGGTAGTGTGCATTTAGTCCTAGCTACTCAGGAGGCTGATGTGGGAGGATCTCTTGAGTCCAAGAGGTTGAGCCTGCAGTGAGCTATGATCCCACCACTGTACTCCAGCCTAAACGACAGAGCAAAACCCTGTCTTAAAAAAATAATAAGTAGGCCGGGCGCGGTGGCTCAAG
>NW_016876631.1:0-1217 GCF_001698545.2 Rhinopithecus bieti
TGTCCGTTCTCAGATCTCAACCTCTGTCCTAGGAGAACTACTCCTCTCTTCAAAGCTGTCAGACAGGGACATTTACATCGGCAGAGGTTTCTGCTACTTTTTGTTTAGCTATGCCCTGTCCCCAGAGGTGGAGTCTATAGAGGCAGGCAGGCCTCCTTGAGCTGAGGTGGGCTGCACCCAATTCGAGCTTCCTGGCGGCTTTGTTTACCTATTTAAGCCTCAGCAATGGTGGGCACCCCTGCCTCAGCCTCACTGCCACCTTGCAGTTAGATCTCAGACTGCTGTGCTAGCAATAAGGGAGGCTCCATGGGCGTGGGACCCTCCGGGCCAGGTGTGGGATATAATCTCCTGGTGTGCTGTTTGCTAAGACCCTTGGTAAAGTGCGTATTAAGGTGGGAATTACCCGATTTTCCAGGTGTTGTGTGTCTCAGTTTCCCTTGGCTAGCAAAAGGAATTCCCTTCCCCCTTGCGCTTCCCAGGTGAGGGGATGCCTCGCCCTGCTCTAGCTCTTGCTGGTTGGGCTGCAGCAGCTGACCAGCACTGACTGTCCAACATGCCCCAGTGAGATGAACCCAGTACCTCAGTTGAAAATGCAGAAATCACCCGTCTTCTGTGTCGCTCACGCTGGGAGCTGGAGGCTGGAGCTCTTCCTATTCAGCCATCTTAACCTTAGTATTTTCTAATGAGCATCTATTACTGAACCAGTAGAATTCATAAATGATTTTCCAGGTACTGATAAAGAACTAGTAACCAAAATAAAACAATGTGCTCTGTATGGCAACCTATAGTTGACAGAGTACATTTACTTACAGTATCATATCAATCCTTCCAACAGTCCTGGGAAGCAGGGTGGTCAGGTCTCTTTGTCCAGATTTTATAGAGGAGCTGATTAAGTGGCCTAGTAAAAGTCATGCTGTCACAGATTGTAAAACAAGAGACATAAACATGGTCTTAGATACCAAGTCCAAGGATCCTCCACGTAAAGTGCTGAACACACTATTTGAAATATAGTTAAGTGCTTAATACATGATAGTTCTATTTTGTTATTACTCTTATTGATTTACTCTACCTCAAACTGATTGGTAAGTATACCTCTCCTTGGCCAATTTGGCTGGTGTCTACAAACCTAGCTAGTGAGCCCATTCGTTTTTTTTTTTTTAAGGGTTTTTTTTTTTCTTTTTTCCTTTTTTTCTTTTCTTTTCTTTTCTTTTTTTTTT
>NW_016876632.1:0-662 GCF_001698545.2 Rhinopithecus bieti
TTTCCTTATATTACACAGCTTGAAAACTGTCATGGACGGATCAACGAAGGGACTTTCAGGAGCACACTCAGGGCTATGGTGAAAAGGAAATATCTTGAGACAAAACTGGAAAGAAGCTTTCTGTGAATCTGCTTTTTTCTATGTTTATTCTTTTCACAGATGAAGTTTCCTTTTCATTTCACAACTTGGAAACTCCCTCATGGATGGATCCACGAAGGGATATTTGGGATCACATTCGGGCCTATGGTCAAATAGGAAATACAGTCAGATAAAACTGGAGAGAAGCTTTCTGAGAAACTGCTTGGTGATGTGTGCATTCCACTCAGGGAGTTTTAATGTTCTTCTCATAAGGCACAGTTTGAACACTGTTCCTGTAAAACCAAAAGAGTGATATTCAGAGCACATGGAAGACTATGGCAAAAAGTGAAATGTCTTCCAGTAAAAAACAGAAGGAAGCACTTGAAGAGACTGCTGTCGGACATGCCCATTCTGTTCACAGGGTTCAAGCTTACTCTACATTTCCCACTTTGAAAGTCAGCCTCTGAGGGTTCTGCGAAGGGATAGTAAGTGGCAACTAGAGTCCTGTGTCGAGCAAGGTAATGTCTCCCAAGGAAAATTGGAGAGAAGCCTTCTGTGCAACTCTTTGGTGATGTTTGTATTCA
>NW_016876634.1:0-665 GCF_001698545.2 Rhinopithecus bieti
AATTGTTTTGTGTGAAACAGTTAAGAATCACTGTATAGGCACTGGGATCTTGAGAAATTTCCTCTGGGCTTTAAAATTAAACATCCTAGTATTGGAGTTCCACCTCTAGCTTCTGTATAAATTTGAATAATTTGCTTAAATCACCGTGCCAGTTTCCAGGGCAATCAGGCAGGAGAAAGAAATAAAGGGTATTCAATTAGGAAAAGAGGAATTCAAATTGTTCCTGTTTGCAGATGACATGATTGTATATTTAGAAAACCCCATTGTCTCAGCCCCAAATCTCCTTCAGCTGATAAGAAACTTCAGCAAAGTCTCAGGATACAAAATCAATGTGCAAAAATCACAAGCATTCTTACATACCAATAACAGACAAACAGAGAGCCAAATCATGAGTGAACTCCCATTCACAATTGTTTCAGAGAGAATAAAATACCTAGGAATCCAACTTACAAGGGATGTGAAAGACCTTTTCAAGGAGAACTAAAAACTGCTGCTCAACAAAATAGGACACAAACAAATGGAAGAACATTTCATTCTCATGGATAGGAAGAATTAATATGGTGAAAAGGGCCATGCTGCCCAAGGTAATTAATAGATTCACTGCCATCCCCATCAAGCTACGAATAACTTTATTCACAGAATTGGAAAAAACTACTTTAAAGTTC
>NW_016876635.1:0-1213 GCF_001698545.2 Rhinopithecus bieti
AGAAAAGCTGAAAATTCTAAAATCAGAGTGCCTCTTCTCTTCCAAAGGATCCCAGCTCCTCGACAGCAATGGAACAAAGCTGGATGGAGAATGACTTTGATGAGCTGACAGAAGTAGGCTTCAGAAGGTCGGTAATAACAAACTTCTCTGAGCTAAAGGAGGATGTTCGAACCCATCACAAGGAAGCTAAAACCTTGAAAAAAGATTAGACGAATGGCTAACTAGAATAAACAGTCTAGAGAAAACCTTAAATGACTATTGGGAGAACCCACTCCCGATGTTTAACATGGGTTCTTTTCTATTTCCTAAGTATCTCAGCTGGGTTGAGAAATAAAGGGAAAGAGCACAAGAGACAAATTTAAAGCTGGGTGTCCGGGGAGACATCACATGTAGGCAGGATCCGTGATGTTCCCTGAGCCGTAAAACCAGCAAGTTTTATTAGGGATTTTCAAAAGGGGAGGGAGTGCACGAATAGGGTGTGGGTCACAGAGATCACATACTCCACAAGGTAATAAAATATCACAAAGCAAATGGAGGCAGGGCGAGATCACAGGACCACTAGATGAGGCGAAATTAAAATTGCTAATGAAGTTTCGGGCAGGCATTGTCATTGATAACACCTTATCTGGAAACAGGGTTTGAGAGCAGATAGCTTGTCTGACCAAAATTTATTAGGTGGGAATTTTCCTCCTGCTAATAAGCCTGGGAGTGCTGTAGGAGACCGGGGCTTATTTCATCCCTTTAGCTTCGACCATAAAAGACGGGAAGCCTTAAAAGGGGCCGTCTATAGGCCTACCTTCAGGGCGCATTCTCTTTCTCAGGGATGTTCCTTGCTGAGAAAAGAATTCAGCGATATTTCTCCTATTTGCTTATGAAAGAGGAGAAATATAGCTCTGTTCCGTCCAGCTCACCGGTGGCCAGTTCAAAGTTACCTCTCTTATTCCCTGAACATCGCTGTTATCCTGTTCTTTTTTTAAGATGCCCAGATTTCATATTGTTCAAACACACATGCTCTACAAACAACTTGTGCAGTTGATACAATCACAGGGTCCTGAGGCAACATTCATCCTCCTCAGCTTACAAAGAAGATGACAGGATTAAGAGATGAAAGTGAAGACAGGCATAGGAAAACACAGGGATATTCATTGGGGAAATGATAAGTGTCTATGAAATCGTCACAATTTATGTTCAGAGATTACAGTAAAGACAGGTG
>NW_016876636.1:0-1285 GCF_001698545.2 Rhinopithecus bieti
AAACTTCTATCTCTGTGAGATGAATTCACAGATCACAAAGGACTTTCTCAGAAACCTTCCATCTATTTTTTATCTGAGGATAATTCCTTTGTCACAATAGGATTCTATGAAATCCAAAATATCCTTTCTCAGTTTCCCCAAAAACAGTGCTAACAGACTGATCCATGAAAAGAATCATGTCATGCTGTGAGATAAATTAATACATCTCGTTTTTTTCTCCTCCCACCGCCCAAGATGCCGAAAGGAAAGAAGGCCAAGGGAAAGAAGGTGACTCTAGCCTCTGCTGTCATGAAAAAGCGGGAGGCCAATAAAGTGGTGAATCCCCTGTTTGAGAAAAGACCTAAGAATTTTGGCATTGGACAGGACATCCAGCCCAAAAGAGACCTCACCCGCTTTGTGAAATGGGCTCGCTATATCAGGTTGCAGTGGCAGAGAGCCATCCTCTATAAGCGGCTGAAAGTGCCTCCTGCTATTAACCAGTTCACTCAGGCCTTGGACCACCAAACAGCTACTCAGTTGCTTAAGCTGGCCCACAAGTACAGACCAGAGACAAAGCAAGAGAAGAAGCAGATGCTGTTGGCCTGGGCCGAGAAGAAAGCTGCTGGCAAAGGTGACGTCCCCACTAAGAGACCACCTGTCCTTCGAGCAGGAGTTAACACTGTCACCACCTTGGTGGAGAACAAGAAAGCTTGGTGGTGATTGCACACGATGTGGATCCCATCGAGCTGGTTGTCTTCTTGGCTGCCCTGTGTCGTAAAATGGGGTCCCTTACTGCATTATCAAGGGGAAGGCCAGACTTGCCCGTCTAGTCCACAGGAAGACCTACACCACTGTCACCTTCACACAGGTGAACTCGGAAGACAAAGGCGCTTTGGCTAAGCTGGTGGAAGCTATCAGGATCAATTACAACGACAGATACGATGAGATCTGCCATCACTGGGGCGGCAATGTCCTGGGTCCCAAGTCTGTGGCTCATATTGCCAAGCTCGAAAAGGCAAAGGCTAAAGAACTTGCTACTAAGCTGGGTTAAATGTACACTGTTGAGTTTTCTGTACATAAAAATATTTAAAATGCAAATTTTCCTTCAAAAAAAATTAACACATCTCCAAGCAGTTTCTCAGAAAGCTTGTTTCTTGTTTTTATAGGAGGATATTTCCTTTGTTACCATAGACTTCAATGCGATCCAAAATATCTCTTCCCAGATTCCCCAAAAACAGTGTTGTCAAACTGCTCCATGAAAAGTATCGTGTACCTCTGTGAGATGAATTCACAAATCACAAAGCAG
>NW_016876637.1:0-594 GCF_001698545.2 Rhinopithecus bieti
TTTGAAAAGAGATGGGCAAAGTCAATGTTATTCCTGCCAGATATACCCCAACTGGACAAGGAAGCATGGAGAGTCCCTGAGAACCATCAGGAGAGTCCGTGGCTTTTGGAGTGTGGGGTATCCAAGACTCTTAGGAGAGGGAATTCTTTAGAGCCCTTAGGGGAGTCTGTTTCTCTCACCTTCAGATTTCCTGAAACATCTACCTGCTAAGGCCTCCAGGTGAATCAAATCACCTCTCATGCTACCTATGGAGACCTTGCAATGTCCCATAGAAAAATAAACAGAATCCCAGTAGGGTAAGCACCAACATTGTTCTCACACTTTCTGGGGAATAAAACAAGGATCCAGAGGTAAGGGGTGAAACTGCAGATCTAACATGAGATAGGGAGGTCAGGGAACTGGGAAGAAACAGCAGATTTTGGGTATCATGAATAAGAGAACCAGATTAAGGAGAAGGACATGGAATCTGAGAAGGGGTTCATGCAAATTTAGGATGTCGGTAGAAAGGCTAGAGTACTTGGATGCAAACTGGAGGGCATGCAATACACATGAAGCTCAGCCCAGGAAAACCACATGCATGAACAGGATGGGGAT
>NW_016876638.1:0-1554 GCF_001698545.2 Rhinopithecus bieti
TCAACATGAAAGGAAAATCTTACAGGCAGCTAAAACACCTGCATCAGGTGAACAGCTGACCTCTTTCTGGCAAAACCTTATAAGCCAGATGAAAGTGGGGTCTATTTTCAGCATCCTTAAAGAAATTTCAGCCAAGAACTTCATGTAACTCTAATCTAAGCCTCATCAGTGGCAGAGAAATACAATCTTTTCCAGACAAACACTAAAGGAATTCATTACCACTAGACCAGACTTATAAGATATTCTTAAGGGGTCCTAAATATGGAAAAGAAAGAATAATACCCACTACCACAAAACACACTTAAGTACATAGACCACAGACCCTGTTACACAACTACACAATCAAGAGTACAAAGCAACCAGCTAAAACATCATGGCAGTATCAAAATCTCACATATAAATATTAACATTGAATTCAGTGGTCTAAATGCCTCACTTAAAGGGCACAGAGTGGCAGGTTGAATTAAAAAAACAAACCAACAACAAGAACTAACAGTCTGCTATCTTCAGAAGACACATGTCACATGTAATGCACCCACAGGCTCTGAGTAAAGGGATGGACAAAGATCTGTCACCCCTTGCAAAAAACAAGGGGTTGTTATTCTTAGATAAAACAGACTTTAAACCAACAACAGCCAAAAAAGGACAAAGAAGGGCATTACACAATGATAAAGGACTCAATTCACCAAGAAGATATCCCTATCCTAAATATATACCCACCCAACACTGGAGCACCCAGATTCAAAACAACCAAGTCCTTCCAGACCCACCAAAAGACTCAGTCACACAATAACAGTGGGAGGCTTCAACACCTCATTGATAGCGTTAAGGCAAATCATCGAGACAAAAAACTAACAAAGAAATTCTGGGCTTAAATTTAACACTTGACTAATTGCACCTAACGGACATCTACAGAATATTCCACCAAACAACCACACTTTTTTCTCATCTGCACAAAGAACTTACTCCAAGACCAACAATATGCTTGGCCATAAAGCAAGTCGTAATAAATTTTAAAAAATGAAATCACACGAACACCATACTCTTGGACTACACTGCAATAAAATGGAAATGAATACCAAAAGATCTCTGAAAATCACACAATTACATGGAAATCAAACAACTGGCTCCTAAATGACATTGGGAAAAGAAATAATTTAAGGCAGAAATCAAAAAATTATTTGTAATAAGCAAAAGAAACATTATACCAAAACTTCCGGGATACAGCAAAAGCAGCATAAGAGGAAAGCTCATAGCACAAAACAAATACGTTGAAAAGTTAGATCAGTAATTAACAAGCTGACACTGTGCTGAGAGGAACTACAAAACAAGAACAAAATCCCCAAAGTTGGCAGCAGAAAAGAAATAACTAAAATCAGAGCATACCTGAGAAATTTGAGGCCCCAAAATCCATACAAAGGATCAATGAAACCAAAAGGATAAATGATACTGAAGGCCACTAGCTAGACAAATTAAAACAAAACAAAGCAAAACAAAACAACAAAACAGAGAACATCTAAATAAGCACAATCAGAAATGACAAAGATGACATTA
>NW_016876639.1:0-1757 GCF_001698545.2 Rhinopithecus bieti
ACGCCCCTTAACAGCAGGAAGTAGCCAGACAGACCACGGCGCCCCTTATCACTATTACCAATAAAAGGTTGGACTGTTTGGATGAACGGAGGCAAGATGGTGCACTTCCGGGTTCTTCTTCACCAACTTTTCCCGCGCGTGCGAAAATGCAGCCGGCGCCCGGGAAGGGGCAGACCAACTGGGCATGCGCCAGGTGACGTCAATCCAACGAGACCAAGATTTAACTGGTCGCACCTGCGGAACGCCCCTGACATGCCTGTGCCCCGCCTATTGCCCTCCCACTCCTAGAAAAGCCACTCCGGAGGGACGCCACGCACGGCCTTCCTCAGTCCTCCACTCCTGTCGGGATGTCAGGACTGCAGGAACTCCGTCCGAGAGCCCCACGGGGGACTCTGTCGGCCTTCTTTGCCGGAGACCAACAGACCTCTTCCCCACACCTTAGGTGACCAAAATAAACTTGCAGTTTTGCTCCTACCCTTGCCTACTTGCTGGTTCTTTTGTGCCTGCTCTGGTGGTCTTGAAAACAAATCAGTGATTGCATAAACACATTAAATATTTAGGAAAGAATAAAAAAGTGTAAAATTTCTACACTGAAATATCCAGAATAGCATTCAATGAAATAGAAGAAAACCTAAGGAAATAGAGGAGTATATTATGTCCAAGGATTGAAAGTTTTAGTATTATATGGATGTTAAGTCTTCACAAATTGATGTGTTAATTCATTATAATTGAAATCAAAATTCTAAGATAATTTTGTAATGGAAAAGTATAAGCTGATTTTAAATTTTTTATGGGAATGTGAAGAGCATAGAACAAGCACAACGATCCTGAAGAAGCACTGGAATAAAGTTTACAGTGCTCCATGCCAGGAATGTGCAGCTGGTGTAAGTTCAGCCACATTGTCCCATGGAACAGAAGAGAATGTTCAGAGATACACCCACCCATATACAGTTTACTTTTAACTTCAAAGATGACACTGCAGAAACTGTATGTACCTCTTTACAGAAAAGATCTAGGTCAATTATATACATGAATGGTCAGCTAGGATATAACAGGTCCTCAGCATCACAAATCACCAGAGAGTGACGATCACAGCAAGCAAACTACTGCTAAATCATAAGATGACTAAACACTAATAAGACAAACCGTGCTAAACACAGCATAGGGAGTGGAGCATCTGGAACACTCAGACTTTGAGTTTGGGAATGTGGGGAAAAGACAGAGAGATCAGACTGTCAGTGTGTCTATATAGAAAGAAGTACACATAAGAGACTCCATTTTGTTCTGTATTCGAGATGCTGTTAATCTGTGACCCTACCCCAACCCTGTCCTTGCAAGAGACATGGGCTGTGGTGACTCAAGGTTAATGGATTTGGGGCTCTGCAGGGTGTGCTTTGTTAAACAAGTGCCTGAAGGCAGTATGCTTGTTAAAAGTCATCACTATTCTCTTAATCTGAAGTACCCGGGGACACAAGCACTGCAGAAAGCCACAAGGATCTCTACCTAGGAAAACTAGGTATTGTCCAAGGTTTCTCCCCATGTAATAGTCTGAAATATGGCCTCGTGGGAAGGGAAAGACCTGATCGTCCCCAGCCTGACACCCGTGAAGGGTCTGTGCTGAGGAGGATTAGTCAAAGAGGAAAGAAGGCCTCTTGGCAGATGAGATAGAGAAAGGCATCTGTCTCCTGCCTGTCCCTGGACAATGGAACCTCTCGGTGTAAAACCTGATATTGTATGTTCTATTTACTGAGATAGGA
>NW_016876640.1:0-1250 GCF_001698545.2 Rhinopithecus bieti
CAGTTTTGCCCATTCAGTATGATACTGGCTGTGGGTTAGTCATAAATAGCTCTTATTCTGAGATATGTTCCATCAACACCTAGTTTATTGAGAGATTTTAGCATGAAGTGCTGTTGAATTTTGCCAAAGGCCTTTTCTGCATCTATTGAGATAATCATGTGGTTTTGTCTTTGGTTCTGTTTATATGATGGATTATGTTTATTGATTTGCATATGTTGAACCAGCCTTGCATCCCTGGGATGAACCCAACTTGATCTTGGTGGAGAAGCTTTTGATGTGCTGCTGGATTTGGTTTGCCAGTTTTTTAATTGAGGATTTTGCATTGGTGTTCATCAGGGTTATTGTTCTAAAATTCTCTTTTTTTGCTGTATATCTCCCAGGCTTTGGTATCAGAATGATGCTGGCCTCATAAAATGAGTTAGGGAGGATTCCCTCTTTTCTATTGATTGGAATAGTTTCAGAAGGAATGGTATCAGCTCTTCTTTGTAGTATCTCTGGTAGATTTAAGCTGTGAATCCGTCTGGTCCTGGACTTCCTTTGGTTGGTAGGATATTAATTATTGCCTCAATTTCAGAGCCTGTTATTGGTCTATTCCAAGATTCAGCTTCTTACTGGTTTAGTCTTGGGAGAGTGTATGGGCCCAGAAATTTACCCATTTCTTCTAGATTTTCTAGTTTATTTGCGTAGAGGGGTTTACAGTATTCTCTGATAGTAGTTTGTATTTCTGTGGGATTGGTGGTGATATCCCCTTTATCATTTTTTGTGTCTACTTGATTATTTTCTCTTATTAGTCTTGCTAGTGGTCTATCAATTTTGTTGATCTTTTCAAAAAACCAGCTCCTGGATTCATTGATTTTTTTGAAGGGTTTTTTGTGTCTCTATCTCCTTCAGTTCTGCTCTTAGTTATTTCTTGCCTTCTGCTAGCTTTTGAATTTGTTTGCTCTTGCTTTTCTAGTTCTTTTAATTGTGATGTTAGGGTGTCGATTTTAGATCTTTCCTGCTTTCTTTTGTGGGCATTTAGTGCTATAGATTTCCCTCTACACAATGCTTTAAATTGTGTCCCAGAGATTCTGGTACGTTGTGTCTTTGTTCTCATTGATTTCAAAAAACATCTTTATTTCAGGCTTCATTTCATTATTAACCCAGCAGTCATTTAGGAGCAGGTTGTTCAGTTTCTGTGTAGTTGTGCAGAGTTTTAAGTGAGTTTCTTAATCCTAAGTTCTAATTTGATTGCACTGTGGTCTGAGAGA
>NW_016876641.1:0-664 GCF_001698545.2 Rhinopithecus bieti
TGAACCAAGTACTTCTGCATGGAATTCCCCTGTGTTTGTCTTGTCAAAAAAAAAAAAAGTGTGGAAAATGGCACTTATTAACTGATCTTAGAGCTGTAAATACTTGTATTTAACCTATGTGGACTTTACAACCTGAGCTTCCTAATCCAGCTCTTATCCCACAAAATTGGAAATTAATGGTTATAGATCTTAAAGATTGTTTTTTTACTATTCCGTTACAACCCCAAGATTGTGAAAAATGTGCCTTTACTGCTCCAGAATATAATAATGGACAGCCTATTCAAAGATATCAATAGAAAGTTCTTCCTCAAGGTATGCTTAATAGTCCTACTTTATGTCAAAAGTTTGTTCATAGAGCCTTAAACCCTGTTAGATGTCAATTCCCTACTGTGTTAATATACCATTATATGGATGATATTCTATTAGCAACTCCTGACGAAGTCCTACAAGGTCAAGTTTTTCAGGTCTTATAACAACAATTAACAATATAATTTACATATTTCTTCTGAGAAAATACAGACTCAATTTCCTATTCAATATTTGGGATACCTTTTAGCAGAAAAGCATATTCGGCCACAAAAAGTTCAAATTCGAAGAGATCAACTTTTAACCCTTAATGATTTTCAAAACTGTTAGGAGACAAAATTGGCTTCACCCCATCTTA
>NW_016876642.1:0-665 GCF_001698545.2 Rhinopithecus bieti
ATACGTAGCCCAGAGCATCCCACACCCACGAGCCTCCCTCATTCCTAGCACAGCAGTCTGAGATCTAACTGCAAGGCGGCAGCCAAGTTTGGGGAGGGGCACCCACCATTGCTGAGGTTTAAGTAGGTACACAATGCCACCAGGAAGCTCGAATTGGGTGGAGCCCACCACAGCTCAAGGAGGCCGGCCTGCCTCTGTAGACTCCTCCTCTGGGGACAGGGCATAGCTAAACAAAAGCAGCAGAAACCTCGGCAGAGATAAATGCCCCTGTCTGACAGCTTTGAAGAGAGCAGTGGATCTCCCAGCATGGAGGTTGAGATCTGAGAACAGACAGAATGCCTGCTCAAGTGGGTCCCTGACCCCTGAGTATCCTAACTGGCAGACATCCCCCACTAGGTGCAGACTGACACCTCACACGGCAGGGTACACCCGAGAAAAAATTCCAGAGCAAGAATCAGACAGCAACACTTGCTGTTCAGCAATATTCTATCTTCTGCAGCCTCTGCTGATACCCAGGCAAACAAGTTCTGGAGTGGACCTCAAGCAAACTCCAACAGACCTGCAGCTGAGGGTCCTGACTGTTAGAAAGAAAACTAATGAATAGAAAGGACACCCACACCAAAACGCCATCAGTCTGTCACCATCATCAAAGACCAAAGGCAGAT
>NW_016876643.1:0-396 GCF_001698545.2 Rhinopithecus bieti
TGTGGGCTGTTAATAGTTTTTATTATATAGATAAATGCAGAAGGATAAATCAATGCTCGTGTGTATAGATCTATTTGCTGAGAGGGCCTAACCAAAGACACTCAGTAACAGTCGGCTTAGCAAGCACCCAGATCTTGGTTTCCAACTCCTACAAGCCACTAGCAGGAACCATGGCTTCTTGGAGAAATGGCTGATTCCAGGCAGGGGCAGGGTAGGTGAAAGATGAGTCTCGAGCACACTGTTGTGCCAGAAATGAAGCAAGACCCCTAAGAATTACGGGGACACATCAGACAATGGAACCAGTCCACAGGGTTCCCAATGACCAGTCCACGCGAGTCCCAATAACCAGGTCCCAATGACCAGTCCACAGGAGTCCCAGTGACTGAGTCCCAGTGA
>NW_016876644.1:0-602 GCF_001698545.2 Rhinopithecus bieti
ATCTTGTTTTGTTCCGATCTAATTACCGGTGCATGCAGCCCCCAGTCACATACCCCCTGCTTGCTCAATCAATCACGACCCTCTCACACGCACCCCCTTAGAGTTGTGAGCCCTTAAAAGGGACAGGAATTGCTCATTCAGGGAGCTCAGCTCTTGAGACTGAAGTCATCCGGCCAAATAAACCCCTTCCTTCTGTAACTCGGTGTCTGAGGAGTTTTGTCTGCCGCTCGTCCTGCTACATTACTACTACTACTACTACTACTACTACTACTACTACTAATAATAATAATAATAATTGTGATTGTATTTAGAAATTCTCGAAATAAATTTTTAAGCTACATCAGATCAATTTGGGTTCTTTCTTAAAATTGATTTGTTTTTCTAAGACCACCAGAGCGAGTACTAAAGAACCAGCGAGTAGGCAAGGCTAGGAGCAAAACTGCAAATTTATTTTTTGGTCACCCAGCTTCAGGAAAGAAGGTGTGGGGAGAGGTCCATCGGCCTCCGGCAGAGGGGCCGAGGGAGTTGCCCGGTGTGGCTCTCGGGCGAAGTTCCTGATGCAGTCCCGACAGGAGTGGGGCTGAGGAAGTTCGCGCGGCGCG
>NW_016876645.1:0-665 GCF_001698545.2 Rhinopithecus bieti
TCCCCCAAAACTACTAATAGCCTACTGTTGGCCCTACAAATAGTATAAACAGCCAATTATTACATATTTCTTGTGTTATATGTATTATATTATATGCTGCATTCTTTCCATACAGTAAGCTACAGAAAAGAAAATATCATTAAGAAAATCATAAGAAATAACATACATATTTAGTATTTAGTAAGTGGAAGTGGATCATCATAAAGATCTTCATCATTATCATCTTCATCATCTTCATGTTGAGTAGGCTGAGGAGGAAGAGAAGAAAGAGCAGGGTTGGTCTTACTGTCTCAGGGACAGCAGAGGTGGAAGAAAATTTGCATGTAAGTGGACCCTGGGCAGTTCAAACCCATGTTCTTCAAGTGTCTACTGCAGTCAACTGATCTTTTACAAAGGTTCCAAAAATACACAATGAAGAAAGGAGAACACTCTGAACAGATCTTTGGAGAGAAGGCATTGAGAGCGGACAGGAGGATGCAGACCCCAGGCTGAAAGAGGAGGATACTGGGAACTCTGCATGGGGTATCCATGTGCCAAAACTGCTCCTGGCCTTGAGCAGCTCCTAGAAAACTGGTGAGTAATATAGGTATGAAGTGGCCTACTTCTGCCACAGACCTCTGGGATAGTAGCTGTGGGATACTTCACGAGCCCCAGGGACATCTGAT
>NW_016876646.1:0-662 GCF_001698545.2 Rhinopithecus bieti
CCTCTGTCTTGGGGAGCTGGGTCGTCTGGCGGGGACCCAGGAGTTCCAGGTGCCCGACAAGGTGCTGGGGCTCATCTACGCGCAGACGGTGGTCTGGGTTGGGAGTTTTTTCTGCCCTTTGCTGCCCCTGCTTAACACGGTCAAGTTCCTGCTGCTTTTCTACCTGAAGAAGGTAAGGGGTAGGCGGGGACTCTTGGGTCTGAGGCAGGAGGTATTGGGGCCCGCACTCCTGGGTCCTGGGCAAGGAAGATCCTGGGGGCCCGGATTACTAGGTCCTAAGAGAGGAGGGGATTGGAGGACAGACTCCTGGATCTGAGAGAAGGAGGAGTCTAGGGCATTCTGACTTCTATGTCTGAGGATCCGGGGACTTAGACTCCGGGGTCCTAGATGAGGAAGGGGCTCAGACTCCTGGTTCGGGAAAAAGGAGAGGCAGGTAGGCCAGGCGCGGCGGCTCACGCCTGTAATCCCAGTACTTGGGGAGACTGAGGCGGGTTGATCACCTGAGGTCAGGAGTTGGAGACCAGCCTGGCTAACATGGCAAAACCCCGTCTCTACTAAAAATACAAAAAAAATTTAGCCGGGCTTGGTGGCGAGGGCCTGTAATCCCAGCTGTGCAGGCATTTTGTTAATCTCTTCTAGTATTAGAGGAAAAATTTACACAC
>NW_016876647.1:0-599 GCF_001698545.2 Rhinopithecus bieti
CGGAGAATGGGACACTTCTCCCACTAAGTGCAGACCGACACTTCACACCTCACATGGCTGGGTTCATCCCTGAGATGAAGCTTCCAGAGCAAGAATTAGACAGCAACACTCGCTGTTCAGCAATCTTCTATCTTCTGCAGCCTCTGCTGCTGATACCCAGGCAAACAGGGTCTGGAGTGGACCTCAAGCAAACTCTACCAGACCTGCAGCTGAGGGTCCTGACTGTTAGAAGGAAAACTAACAAACAGAAAGGACACCCACACCAAAACCCTATCAGTGCATCACCATCATCAAAGATCAAAGGCAGATAAAACCACAAAGATGGGAAAAAAGCAGTGCAGAAAAGCTGGAAATTCAAAAAATCAGAGTGCATCCCCCTCCAAAGGAACGCAGCTCATCGCCAGCAACAGAACAAAGCTGGATGGAGAATGACTTTGACGAGTTGAGAGAGGAAGGCTTCAGTCGATCAAACTTCTCAGAGCTAAAGGAGGAATGATGTAATCAGCACAAAGAAACTAAAATCTTGAAAAAAGATTTGACGAATGGCTAACTAGAATAACCAATGTAGAGAAGGCCATAAAAGAAATGACAGAGATGAA
>NW_016876648.1:0-1023 GCF_001698545.2 Rhinopithecus bieti
CCTTCCATCCATCCATCTTGGAGAACAGCTAGTGCTGCTTCTGGGTGGAAAGAAAATTCAGTTTGCCTGCATTCTTTCTTTATCTGCAAAATGGAGAGAATTTCCCACATCATCTCAGTCTCGAGGTTGTGAAAATCCAATGAATGTTTGTGAGAGCCCTTTCCAAACTGAGATGTGACATATTCATAAACTTATATAATGAACGATTCAACTTTTGGTATTAAAAGAAAATCAGTGGCTTGAGTCTCAAATGAGCCTGATTTTACATCCTTAGCTTTTCTATTTAGTAGTTGTGTGCCTTTGGGCAAGTTACTTCACTTCTCTGAAACTCTATTGTCTCATCTGGAAAGTGGGAATAGTAACACTTTTCTAGCAGGAGTATTTTATCGTATGAGGAAAAGTATGCCAGCCAGCTAAGACAGTACAAAGTGAGGATGATAATTATTACTTGATTGATAAACCCAGGATAAGGTTCATTAAAGACAGCTTCCTGCATGATTTGCTATGTGCATTCTCTGAAAACTGTAACTTAGTTTTGGCTTCATAAGGGTTTCTCAATAAATATCGATTGAGTGGGGCGGAGCAAGATGGCCGAATAGGAACAGCTCCAGTCTCCAACTCCCAGCACAAGCGACACAGAAGACCGGTGATTTCTGCATTTTCAACTGAGGTACTGGGGTCATCTCACTAGGGAGTGCCGGACAATCGGTGCTGGTCAGCTGCTGCAGCCCGACCAGCGAGAGCTGAAGCAGGGCGAGGCATCGCCTCACCTGGGAAGCGCAAGGGGAAGGGAATCCCTTTTCCAAGCCAGGGGAACTGAGACACACAACACCTGGAAAATCCGGTAACTCCCACCCCAATACTGCACTTTAAGCAAACGGGCACACCAGGAGTATATACCCACCCCTGGCCGGGAGGGTCCCACGGCCACAGAGCCTCCCTCATTGCTAGCACAGCAGTCTGTGACGTAACCGCAAGGCAGCAGTGAGGCTGGGGGAGGGGCACCCGCCATTGCTGAGGCTT
>NW_016876649.1:0-233 GCF_001698545.2 Rhinopithecus bieti
GAAAAGTCGGTTCATGCTTAAAACAGCCCATCCTCTAAAAAGCAGACTGACAACCACATTTACATCTGGAATCTTAACAAAGGGCCCGTCTCTGAGAGAAGAACGTGGCATGTATGTGTGTACCTCTTTTTTCTTTTGAGACAGTATCCCTCTGTCACCCAGGGTGGAGTGCAGTGGTGCCGTCTCAGCTCACTGCAAGCTCCACCTCCCGGGTTCACTCCATTCTCCTGTCT
>NW_016876650.1:0-394 GCF_001698545.2 Rhinopithecus bieti
AACCCCGCAAGACAGGTGAAATGAAAGCCACATAATGGAATACACGCAGCCAGTAAAACAGATCTGCATCCATGGATATGGTTTGATCTCAAAATTAAAGGTACAGGCCAGGTGCGGTGGCTCACGCCTACAATCCCCAACACTTTGGGAGGCCGAGGTGGGAGGATCGCTTAAGCCCAGGAGTTCAAGACCAGCCTGGGCAACACAGCAAGACCCTGTCTCTAAAAAAAAAAAAAAGTAAAAATAAATTAGCCAGGCACTGTGGAGCACACCTGTAGTCTCAGCTACTCAGCAGGCTGAGCCGAGAGGATCGCTTGAGCCTGGGAGTTTGAGGCTGCCGTGAGTCATGATCTCACCACTGCACTTCAGCCTGGGTGACACAGCAAGACCCCAA
>NW_016876651.1:0-396 GCF_001698545.2 Rhinopithecus bieti
GCAAATGGAGAACAACAACAACAAAAAAGCAGAGGTTGCAATCCTAGTCTCTGATAGAACAGACTTTAAACTATCAAAAATCAAAAGAGACAAAGAAGGCCACTACATAATGGTAAAGGGATCAATTCATCAGGAAGAGCTAACTCTCCTAAATATATATGCACCCAATACAGGAGCACCCAGATTCATAAAGCAAGTCCTTAGAGACTTACAAAGAGACTTAGACTCCCATACAATAATAATGGGAGACTTCAATACCCCACTGTCAACATTAGACAGATCAACGAGACAGAAAGTCAGCAAGGATATCCAGGAATTGAAGTCATCTCTGCACCAAGCAGACATAATAGACATTTACAGAACTCTCCACCACAAATCAACAGAATGTACATTCTT
>NW_016876652.1:0-1218 GCF_001698545.2 Rhinopithecus bieti
TTTTAAAAATTTTGAGAGACAATCTCGTTATGTTGCCCAGGCTGCAGTGCAGTGGCTATTCACAGGCACGATCATAGCGCACTATGGCCTTGAACTCCTGGACTTAAGCGATCCTCCCGCCTCAGCCTCCCGAGTAGATGGGACTGCAGACATGCACCACCATGCCCAGCACAAGTTGCTTTATGAGTTTGGGGCTTTACCAGCAAATGAAAGACCTCCTCTGCTCTTCTGCAATCCTGGGTGCCACTCAGGAATCATGCCCGCCAGCCCCACCTCCCTTCAGCTCCTGACCCTGAATAGCCAGAAGGAAAATAATCCCATGGAATCTATCTACAGAAGGCAGCCATTCTGGGCTTCTGGGCGGGGGTTTGGTTGGTTGTGGGTTTTGCTAAAGCAGTACTTGGATAGGATTCTTTGGATTTGAAGTGGAGGGTACTAGGTGGTTAGGAATACCGGCTTTGCAGGCACCTGTAGTCCCAGCTACTCGGGAGGCTGAGGCGGCAGAATCGCTTGAACCCGGGAGGCGGAGGTTGCAGTGAGCCAAGATCGCGCCATTGCACTCTAGCCTGGGCAACAAGAGCAAAATTCTGTACCAAAAAAACAAAGAATATCGGCTTTGGTGACCAGTAGGCTAGCACCGGCTCTGCCTCTTCCTGTGAGAACACTGGTGCCTCACTCACCATCTCAGAGCTTTGGGTTGAGGATTCACGGTGAGGCACCGTGTCAAACGAACACGTCCCAGCCCCATACAATACCTCTTCTTTGCTTTGAGCAGGTGAAATTTAGAAATTGAAATTGCCCCGGCCGGGCGCGGTGGCTCACGCCTGTAATCCCAGCACTTTGGGAGGCCGAGGTGGGTGGATCACGAGGTCAGGAGATCCAGACCATCCTGGCTAACCCGGTGAAACCCCGTCTCTACTAAAAATACAAAAAATTAGCCGGGCATGGTGGCGGGCGCCTGTAGTCCCAGCTACTCAGGAGGCTGAGGCAGGAGAATGGCGTGAACCCGGGAGGCGGAGCTTGCAGTGAGCGGAGATCGGGCCACTGCACTCCAGCCTGGGCAATAAGCAAGACTCCATCTCAAAAAAAAAAAAAAAAAAGAAAGAAAAGAAATTGCCCCGTGGGAGAAAATGTCCAGGAATTTGGGGGTCTGTAGCAGGGGTCTGGGGGGAAAATGAGAGGCCCCTTTAAAGGAGGGATGAAAGCATGAAGAGAGAG
>NW_016876653.1:0-1561 GCF_001698545.2 Rhinopithecus bieti
CTGGGAGGCAGAGGCTGCAGTGAACCAAGATCACGCCATTGCACTCCAGCCTGGGCAACGGAGTGAAACTCTGTCTCAAAAACCAAAAAAAGATTCTCATCGAACTGGCTTTCAGATGCACTTGAAAAATCTTTTCCCTGCACTCAAGCTTGCCAGTCAAATGTATTTGTTCCAAGAGGCCCCTCTCTAAGACCTTGAACCAACAATCTGTTTTCCCCTCTATGTGGAAGTTCAGAGGCCAGTCCACCAGCCCTGTGTCCTATCCTCATGCTGAGTCACTCCTCCAGGATCTTGTTGTACTTTCCAGCTCTTTGCCCAGCCCAGTCCAGACTTGTCTTCAAAACATTGCCCCTTAGAAAGAAAGTGAGTGTGTGTGTGTGTGTGTGTGTGCGTGTGTGTGTACAAGGAAGCGAGGAAGCAGCAGGACTTTCTCAAATGTGTTTCTTCCATCACAGGCATTGTTATACCCTTTGCTATCACAGGGAGAACACAGTTTATTGGAATTTTGAGGTTTGCATTTTCCTGGCCTGGGCTTTTGACTTTGGGTTTGGGAATCTGTTTAGGTTACACTGCATGTGCTCAAGTGGGAGCACCATTCCTTGAGGTTTGTACAGAACCTGAACAGCACTATTATTATGAGATTTGGGATCAAAGGGGTGAACTCTTTGAGGAGATCCTAAGGGTTTCCAGCAAGTTATAGAAGAAATGTGTTTTCTTCCTCCTTTCCTTTCTCCTCATTTATTTTTTAAACCAGCTATGTGTTGGTTGATATGAGTTTGAGTGATGTACGCTTATCTTCTAAAAGATCAGAAGGGTAGGGGTTCTTTCATTACAAATAATTTCTCCAAATGGCAGTGGCCCAGAGAGATAACTGGCCCGCTGGGTAAATATTACCAGAAAGAAGCATTAGAGCTCAATTGTTCTTCCTTTCACTTTTCTCCATGTTTATTGCTTTTGATAAACAATTGGCTGACTTTTACTGGTGTATAAATAACCACTTCAAGGCCGGGCTCAGTGAATCACGCCTGTAATTCCAGCAGTTTAGGAGGCTGAGGCAGGCGGATCACTTGAGTCCAGGAGTTTGAGATTAGCCTGGGCAATATGGCGAAGCCCCATCTCTACAAAAAAATTAACAGGACATAAATAAATAAATAAATAACCATTTTATGTAATAGTTTTCCTCATTTATCTACCTTGGAGTTTACTTTGCAGAAATTTTATGTTGAAAGAAAATGGCAGGAAGTAGAGCTATTCGATGTGGGTTATTTTATGAATGATTTACTAAAACCATTTGTTGTTCACAAGGAAGTTTGGATATAGCTGCTTTAAAATTGTCCAGGGGCCAGGAGTAGTGGCTCACATGTGCAATCCCAGCACTTTGGAAGGCCGAGGAGGGCAGATCACCTAAGGCCGGGAGCTTGAGACCAACCTGGCCAACACGGTGAAACCCCGTCTCTACTAAAATACAAAATTAGCCGGGTATGGTGGCAGGCACCTGTAATCCCATCTACTGGGGAGGCTGAGTAAGAAGAATCACTTGAACCTGGGAGGTGGTGGTTGC
>NW_016876654.1:0-1219 GCF_001698545.2 Rhinopithecus bieti
TTTAATTAGATCCCATTTGTCAATTTTGGCTTTTGCTGCAACAGCAGTTCTTAAACTGTATTCTTCACAAGATAATAGCGTTCCTCAAGAAATAAAAAAAGTAAGTTTGATGATAGCAATCATTTATTTTTGAATTTATTTTCACAGACATAATGCAACAGCAAACACATTTATATTTTTATTATGCAACAATTTATTATATTTAATAAGTCTATTTTATTTGCAAGCAATAGAAACCAATTCTGGCCAACTTAAATTTTTAAAATGAGGATTTATAGGAAAGATACTGATCTAACTCATGAAATGAAAGTAATAGTTGAATAAGCTAGCCTCAGGTAGAATAGCCACAGGGACCTTAGAAGCAGGAGTTGAGTTGCCATTAATATGCACACCTGCAAAGGCCTCCTGCCTCTTTATCTTTCACGTTTTGCTTTGCTGGGAGAGACTCTCTGACTGGTTCAGCTTGTATTAGGTGTGTACCACTGGATTCATTGGTTGTAGCCAGGTACAGTATTACCCCTATGGATTAGAGCTATTCCTAGAGAAGGGAGAATCGTATGAAAAGTAACCACTTCATTACAGCTATTTTCAACATATGGCATCTCAGACAATTGTATGAGATCATCTGAGGCATAAACATAAGGTTAAATCTGTGTATTAACGCTCAAACAGCATTTCCTAACTAACTACTCACGTGACATTTGTCATCTACTTGATGATCTCTGGTCTGTCACTTGTCTTACCACATATTCAAATTACATTTATCTTATGATTCAATATTGATTTATTAATTTAAAATCATACATTCCACTAATTTCCTTTTTTTTTTTTTTTTTTTTTTTTTTTTTTTTTTTTTTTTTGAGATGGAGTCTCGCTCTGTCGCCCAGGCTGGAGTGCAGTGGCCGGATCTCAGCTCACTGCAAACTCCGCCTCCCGGGTTTACGCCATTCTCCTGCCTCAGCCTCCCGAGTAGCTGGGACTACAGGCGCCCGCCACCTCGCCCGGCTAGATTTTTGTATTTTTTAGTAGAGACGGGGTTTCACCGTGTTAGCCAGGATGGTCTCGATCTCCTGACCTCGTGATCTGCCCGTCTCAGCCTCCCAAAGTGCTGGGATTACAGGCTTGAGCCACCGCGCCCGGCCCACTAATTTCCTTTGAATCTGACTAAAAAGTTTTTAAAATTTTACTCTGAAAAGCTCCAAGCACACATAGAAGAGAA
>NW_016876655.1:0-1520 GCF_001698545.2 Rhinopithecus bieti
GGTAAGCTTATGGCTGCCACCATCTGAATCACTCCATCGATTATCCCAAAGGCCCAGGAGCTCCCAATAATCTGGAGACAGACCTTCTGATTCATGAGGATGGGATAGTGAAGTGGGTGGCTAATGGCCACATAGCGGTCATAAGCCATGAGTCCCAGCAAGAGCCCCTCAGATCCCACAAGAGAGACAAAAAAGCCAGTTTGTACGCCACAGCCCACAAAGGAGACGGACTTCCTGCCAGACAGGAAGTTGGCTGCCATCTTTGGCACAATGTTACAGACCAACATGAGGTCCATGAGGGAGAGCTGGCTGAGGAAGAAGTACATCCAGGTGTGAAGTTGAGGGTCCATGTAGATGAGGAAGATGAGGAGGATGTTCCCACAGAGGGCCACTGTGAAGACCACCATAACCACAGAGAAGAGGACAAGGTCAGTCTGGCTATGGGAAAAGATGCCCAAGAGGATGAAGCCATCTGTGTATGATTGGTTCACCCATCTTCCCATGGCTTAGTCGTTCACAGTCACCTGAGAACACAGAGAAATTATGAGATTGAGGGACATGTCTCTATTGTGCTCCAAATTCTTCAGTTCAACAGCATATGCTCTGAGACATGCAGGAGGACACTCTCGTATTCCTGTGACACAGGTGACAGGACCTCTGCCAGCTCTGGAATTGGACTCCACATGGTTATTCATGCATGTCCAAACCCAGAGGGTAGAAAGGGGATCATTTCATGTGCCCCAGGACTGTTGGACAATTCTCCTTCAGCCAGCAAAGCCCAGGCTTTCCACATAGCTGGGGTCACATGGGTTTGGTCCACTGTCTCTAACAGGCCTTGGACTATTTCATGCCCAAGAGATCATTTACATGTGTTACAAAAGGAAAGATTATGGAGACGTGAGATGTTCTTTAGTCTTTATTTTGTTCAGGTCAAAATCCTGGGACCATTTTCAATTTCTCTATTTCTTTAATTCCCTAGGTCCAAACCATCAGAAAGCCCTTTGGCCGTACCCTCAGTGTTTCTCAGAATCTAATTCGCTCTTCCCACCCTCACCAAAACTACCCTAGTCCCAGCCACCCTCCTCTCTCTGATGGGTTATTGTAGCCTCTTCCCTGGTCTCCCAGCTTCTATTCTTGAACCCTTGAGTCTATTGTCATAGCATCTGCAGAGAGTCTGCTAAAATGTAAGGCATTTGTGCAACTTTCCTAGTGAACATATGTCGATGACATCCCAAATTACTTCAAATAAAGCCCAGGTCTTACAGTAGAAAGTAAAGTCCTACATCACACACACACACTCAGAGACACACACAGACACACACACACACACACACATAGATACATATAGACACACAGACACATGGAAATACATACACACACATAGACACACACAGACACACAGATATACACACAGACATACACAGACACATGGAAATACACACACACAGACACATGAAAATATACATGCAGAAATACACAGAAACACATAGGCACATGGAAACACACACAGACACAGACAT
>NW_016876656.1:0-699 GCF_001698545.2 Rhinopithecus bieti
TGAAATACAGAGAAGATCATTCAAGGCTACTGTGAACACATTTACATACATCAACTAGAAAACCTAGAAAAGATGGATAAATTTCTGGAAAAATACAACCCTTCTAGCTTAAATCAGGAAGAATTAGATGCCCTGAACAGACCAACGGCAAGCAGCAAGATTGAAACAGTAATTAAAAAATTACCAAGGGCGGAGCAAGATGGCCGAATAGGAACAGCTCCAGTCTCCAGCTCCCAGCGTGAGCGACACAGAAGACAGGTGATTTCTGCATTTTGAACTGAGGTACTGGGTACATCTCACTAGGGAGTGCTGGACAATCGGTGCTGGTCAGCTGCTGCAGCCCGACCAGCCAGAGCTGAAGCAGGGAGAGGCATCACCTCACCTGGGAAGTGCAAGAGGGAAGGGAATCCCTTTTCCTAGCCAGGGGAACTGAGACACACAACACCTGGAAAATCGGGTAACTCCCACCCCAATACTGCGCTTTACCAAGGGTCTTAGCAAACGGGCACACCAGGAGATTTTATCCCACACCTGGCCGGGAGGGTCCCACGCCCACGGAGCCTCCCTCATTGCTAGCACAGCAGTCTGCGATCCTTAACTGCAAGACAGCAGCGAGGCTGGGGAGCCGCCATTGCTGAGGCTTAAGTAGGTAAACAAAGCCGCTGGGAAGCTGAACTGAGTGGAGCTCACAGCAGCTCA
>NW_016876657.1:0-700 GCF_001698545.2 Rhinopithecus bieti
CCCTCTTGTTGCGCAAGCTGGAGTGCAATGGAGTGATCTCAACTCCCTGCAATTCTCCTGTGTCAGCCTCCTGAGTAGCTAGGATTACAGGCACACTCCACCACACCTGGCTACTATTTTGTATTTTCAGTAGAAATGGGATTCCATCATTTTGGTCAAGCTGGTCTCCAACTCCTGACCTCAGGTGATCCGCCTGCCTCGGCCTCCCAAAGTGCTGGGATTACAGGCGTGAGTTACTGTGCCTGGACACTGAGAAGAGTATAACGTCATTTCTGTGATCTTCTTGCCAAAACTGCACAGTCTAAATCTAACCATAAGGAAACATCAGGCAAACCCAAATTGAAAGATATTCTACAGGCCGGATGGGGCAATCCCAGCACTTTGGGAGTCTAAAGCAGGAGGATAGCTTGAAACCAGGAGTTCAAGACCAGCCTCGGCAATATAGCAAGATGTTATCTCTACAAAAAAAAAAGAAAAGAAAAGAAATAGCCAGGAGTGGTGGTGTACACCTATAGTTCCAGCTACTCAGGGGCTGAGGTGGAAGAATTGCTTGAGCCCTAAAGGTTAAGGCTGCAGTGAGCCATGATCATGCCACTGCATTCGCATTCGCACTCCAGCTTGGATGATGGAGGAAGACCTTGTCTATTAAAAAAAAAAAAGTGGCCAGGACCGGGTGCAGTGGCTCACACCTGTAGTCCCA
>NW_016876658.1:0-1564 GCF_001698545.2 Rhinopithecus bieti
GTGTGTGTGTGTGTGTGCACCTGAAAACAAACACACTAAGTGTCCGTGCACACCCACTGGTCCTCTTTTCAAAGAATATCATCAACAAAATCTCACTGCAGCAGCATCCGTGAGATGAGTCCCAGTGGATGAAGTGGTTTCCGTGGAAATGTGTTATCGTGCTTCTGAAAAGCAGCTTGTTCTGCACATGAGAAAGAGGTAAAATAGGGGCTCGAATCCCATGTGAACTCACACCACTGCAAATATAGCCTCTAAGCACCTGGAACAGGCACGGGCAGAGGCTGGAGTTTAAGAAATAGGGTCTGTTCCACTAGCATGCCCGGGACCTTGGCTGTTGTCATTTACTTGTTCCTTGTTGTCAGAGACCCCAGAGGCTGGGAGCTCTCTGAGATTAAGCACTGCACCTTGAGTCATGATGGTTGTTATTATTTTGTATTACTTATCAGCCAGGTATAAGTGCTTTACATCTATTATCTCATTTAGTTATCACACAACTTTAAATATGAGTTAGGTGTTTTAAGTCCTTTCCATAGTTAGGGAGGTCAGAACTATGTTTAGCTGCCTCAGGGCCTTGCGAATGCCTGGCTGCTGGTAGATGTTTAGATGGATGGATGGAGGCAGGAGTGAAGGAGGGAGCAAGGGAAGATGTGGGGAGAAGGCACGTTGTTCCTGTGAAGTCTCTGCCCAAGCCTGGGGAGCAGCGCAGGGGATCGGAGCCACCAGACACTCGCGCTGCTAACGGGGGCCGCGGAGCTTGGGGACTGAATGGATGGACCAAATCTCTCCGGCAACTCCCTAGATTCCTGGTTGACAGTCCCCGAGAGAACAACCCGTTTAGGTCAGCTGAAGCTGAACCACTCGATCTCAATGCGTAAGTCCACTGAGGAATACGTTGTTTTTTTCTCCAGCTTTAATACAAGAGCCCTGGATCCTCAGCCTAGAGCCTGTTCTCCTCAGCCTGTTTTTCTGGCTCTGGCTGAGCCCCAGCCAGATAGAAGATATTTCTGAACACGGAGGGTGGTTTAGGAGCTGTCAGCATCTCGTTCACAGAAATGGCCAGGAGGTGTTCAAACACCAGGGCAGAGGGGACCGTGGGAAGAGGCATTTTCAGCAGCTGTGGACTCTTCCTCTGAGAGTAAAAAAAAATACAAAATGCAAAACTCCTTTTTTGCTTGATGTTGATAAGAATGTACACTTTTGGCCGGGCGCGGTGGCTCATGCCTGTAATCCCAGCACTTTGGGAGGCCGAGACAGGTGGATCATGAGGTCAGGATATTGAGACCATCCTGGCCAACATAGTGAAACCCCATGTCTATTAAACATACAAAAATTAGCCGGGCGTGGTTGTGCATGCCTGTAATCCCAGCTACTCGGGAGGCGGAGGCAGGAGAATCCCTTGAACCAGGGAGTTGGAGGTTGCAGTGAGCCGAGACCGCGCCACAGCACTCTAGCCTGGCGACAGAGCAAGACTCCGTCTCAAAAAAACAAAACAATGAAAAAAAGAATGTACACTTTCTTCCACAGCGTTTCAATTATTACTGTGCCTGAGGATAGCAAAAAGGCC
>NW_016876659.1:0-700 GCF_001698545.2 Rhinopithecus bieti
CATGACACAAGTATACATATGTAACAAATCTACATGTTATGAACATGTACCCTAGAACTTAAAGTATAATAAAAAAAATAAAATAAAAATAAAAAATAAAATAAAATCTAGTAAGAAGCTTTCTGAGAAACCACTTTGTGATGTGCTAATTAATCTCACAGTGTCACAGGATACTTTTCATGGATCAGTTTGGTAGTACAGTGTTTGTGGAATCTGAGAAGGGATATTTTGGATCACATGGAAGTCTATGGTGACTAAGGAAATATCCTCAGGTAAAAACTGGAAAGAAGTTTTCTGATAAACAGCTTTGTGATGTGTGAATGCATCTCAGAGAGTTATACGTTTCTTTTTGTGGTTCAGTTTGCTAACACTGATTTCATGTAATCTGCAAAAGAATATTTTAGAGTGCATTGAGGCCTATAGCGAAAAAGGAAATAGCCTCAGAAAAAATGGGAGAGAAGCTTTCTGAGAAAATGCTTTGTGATGTGTGAATTCACCACACAGAGCTACACTGTTCTTTTCAAAGAGCAGTTTGATAACCCTTTTCTCATGGAATCTACAATAGGATATTTGGGAATGCATTGAAGTCTATGGTGACAAAGGAAACATCTTCAGATGAAAACCGAAAAGAAGCTTTCTGAGAAACTACTTTCTGTTGTGTGAATTCATCTCACTGAGTTGCACTGTTATTGTCATTGCA
>NW_016876660.1:0-696 GCF_001698545.2 Rhinopithecus bieti
TGGAGGGTCCCCAGGGGATAAAACACCAGCTCCAAGCAGGCATGAAGACAGCTCCCACATGTGGGACGCTGGTGAAGGTGCAAAGGAACACTGGAATGTTCAAGAGAGGTAGCTGGCCCAGAATGATGCAGAGAGCCAGCCAAGCTCTTCCTGAGAGCCGGAAGGGGATTCTGAGGGCAGGAAGGTTGACCAGCACAGCCCTGGTGCATTCAGCCAACAGGCCTGCCCACTCAGATCACAGGGCCCCTCCAGCTGCTGCTGATGGTGCTGGGATTTCCCAAGCCTATTCTTACTCTTTGTTCTGTCCTCCCTCCTCCTTCCCCTTCTCTCCCTCAGGCCCCTGACTCCACCGGCCTGAACTCTAGATTTAGAGCTCGGAGTGCCAGCCTGCCTGGGGTTCTGTGGACTTGGTTTCGCATGTGATCTCTCTCATGGACACTAGCAATGGCTCTCCCCTGGATCCTCCTGGGATCCTCCCTCACGGGCTGAGGGTCTCCTGTCTGCTGTCATTACCTGGCTCCTCTTCAGTCTGACCAAATCCTTCTCAAAGCACAGAAGAAATGTCCTGTCCACATTTCAGAACTTTAAACTGATTGTGATTTTATGAGAATTTGAATTGGCACAGCATTTTGTAATAAAATTTTAGAAATATTTTAGATGTTAAATTATTTTCACCCTTTCACTTTAACCCAATGT
>NW_016876661.1:0-1025 GCF_001698545.2 Rhinopithecus bieti
TGAGTAGACTGTGAGAGGATGCCCTAAGGTAAGCTTGAGGGCCTCTTGGGTAAGTTCTGTGGCAGCCGCCAGGGCTCCCAGACAAGGTTACCAGCCCTGGACTGTGGGGTCTAACTGCTTGGAGAAATAGGCCACAGCCTGGTATGTGGATCCAACCGGCTGGGCTAGGAGGCCAGTAGCTACCTTCTGGCGCTCCTGGGTGAATAGAAGAAAGGGCCGAAGGGGGTTGGGGAGAGAGAGAGCAGGGGCAGAAAGGAGACAGTCCTGAAGCTTCTTGAAAGAGTTGGCAACCAAGGAGGGGTCGGACAGCGGTCCAGTGGGTGTCTCCTTGGCAGCCTGGTAGAGGGGCTTGGCTAAGACCCCGAAGTTGGGAATCCAATGCCTGAAATACTCTACCAGTCCTAGGAAAGACAAGATCTCTTCCGCATCCTGAGGAGGCTGGAGAGTTTTGATGAGGCTAATTCTATCTGCCGTGAGGCTTTTCGTAGTGGGTGTGAGGAGTACACCCAGGTAGGTGACAGTAGGGGTGCAAAGTTGAGCCCCTGTTTGTTGTTTGTGCACTTTGTTCAATTCTTTGTTCAAGATGCCAAGAACCTGGACACCTTCAACAAGTAACAACCCACAAGCAGTAGTTTGCTACTCTAGTAGAGAATGCATAGGGGTTTCCATTGAAAATCACTTTTCAAGCCAGTTGTGGTGGCTTACGCCTGTCATCCCAGCACTTTGGGAGGCTGAGGTGGGTGGATCACTTGAGGTCAGGAGTTCGAGACCAGCCTGGCTAACATGGCAAAACCGCTGTCTAGACCAAAAATACAAACTTAGCTGGTCATGGTGGCCCGTGCCTGTTGTCAGGCCTCTGAGCCCAAGCCAAGCCATCACATCCCCTGTGACTTGCACGTCTATGCCCAGATGGCCTGAAGTAACTGAAGAATCACAAAAGAAGTGCAAATGCCCTGCCTCATCTTAACTGATAACATTCCACCACAAAAGAAGTGAAAATGGCCAGTCCTTGCCTTAAGCGATGA
>NW_016876662.1:0-700 GCF_001698545.2 Rhinopithecus bieti
GTGTCGCTCACGCTGGGAGCTGGAGACTGGAGCTGTTCCTATTCGGCCATCTTAAGAAAAGAATTTTCAACCCAGAATTTCATATCCAGCCAAACTACGTTTCAGAAGTGAAGGAGAAATAAAAATCCTTTACAGGCAAGCAAATGCTTAGAGATTTTGTCACCACCAGGCCTGCCCTACAAGAGAGCCTGAGGGAAGCACTGAACATGGAAAGAAGGAATAACAGGTATCAGCCATTGCAAAAACATGCCAAAATGTAAAGTCCATTTATGCTAGGAAGAAACTGCATCAACTAATGAGCAAAATAACCAGCTAATATCATAATGTCAGAATCCAGTTCACACATAACAATATTAACCGTAAATGTAAATGGACTAAATAGTCCAATTAAAAGACACAGACTGGCAAATTGGATAAAGAGTCAAGACCCATCAGTTTGCTGTATTCAGGAGACCCATCTCACGTGCAGAGACACACATAGGCTCAAAATAAAGGAATGGAGGAAGATCTACCAAGCAAACAGAAAACAAAAAAAGGCAAGGGTTGCAATCCTAGTCTCTGATAAAACAGACTTTAAACCATCAAAGATCAAAAGAGACAAAGAAGGCCATTACATAATGGTAAAGAGATCAATTCAACAGGAAGATCTAACAATCTTAAATATATATGCACTCAATACAACAGCACCCAGATTCATAAA
>NW_016876663.1:0-1523 GCF_001698545.2 Rhinopithecus bieti
AATAAATAAATAAATAAATAAATAAATAAATAAATAACTGCATGTGAATTATTATTTTATGTGACCTAGAAAGGTACCAAATATATAATTATACATCACAGGTGAAAAAAAAATTAACTTTGAGTGAATAAATTTAGATTTGAGAATAAGTACAGGGATGGGGCAGTAAAATAAGTGGAATAAAGAAGGACTGAGGAATCTGTGATTTCCACATAGTCATGGACTGCTCTGAGTTCCTTAGAAGCAGCAGATTATTTCAGTGACACAACCATAACGTAGGAATGTAGCGTCTGTATCCTTCTTCTAGAATCTTAAATTACTTAGTGGAGGAAGTACACTATCACTTTAAAAGTCTTTAAATCTTTAAATATAACTTGGCCAGGTTTAGATATACCAAATAATTTAAAATGTGTTTTATAACTTGTTACTTTTGTCCTATTTCTTATTGTTTCTATTTATTTTAAGAAATTGTTCTTATTCAATAAGTTTAAAATGACATTCAGGGCAGGATGCATGTAATATATCATTTTAATATGACATAATATTATACAATATTTTGAAAGGGATAAACCAATATGACATGAAAACATAGTGGTACTTCTTCACTTTTTTTTCTTATCTTTGTATGGATTAGGAGAAAGTTATTATAAATACATTAATATTAAAAACTAAATGTAAATATATAGCACTATTTTATAGATTAGTTTAGAGTATGTACAACTGCTTATTTCTACAAATAACACGCTTGTGCTTTTCAGAGCTTATTTTAGAAATACCATGCAAAACAGATAAATATATAGTAAATTTTCTATAATTATTATCGTTTATTATAGAATTTTAAATTGCCTCTGTTGATCTAATTTATTTTAGCCTTTTGATTCACTTCTAACTTATCAAAAATATATCTCATTACTATTGCAATATACAAAATTAGGCTACCTAATAATATTCTCTAAAGGTGTCCTGGTCAGATGGATAATTGCTACATTTGGAACAGTGAGCTTGCTCTAAATATGTAGATATGTTTTGAATACATACATTATTATTTAAAGTTCTGGGATATATGTGCAGGATGTGCAGCTTTGTTACACAGGTAAATGTGTGCCATGGTGGTTTGCTGCACCTGTCAACCATCACCTAACTATTAAGCCCAGCACGTATAAGCTATTTTTCATAGTAGAAAGGGAAAAAAGGAGAGAAGTAAAAAAATCACTTGACTTCCTCTCAAATTCAAATTTTATTATTGGCTTTCAATTTGAATTTCATTTGAACACTGCATAACCGATAACAGGGTATGAAGATTGTGAGGCAATGGTCAAATAAAACTCAATATTATCATTTAACCTACATTATGCAGTAAACCCTTTACCTATTACATGCATAAAATAAACTGTGTTTTCTCACATGTAATATTATATTCTATATGGAATTAATACCTTGATGAATTATGGCTTTTTAATATTCCATCAAGTTGTTGACTTATGTAAAATTGAATTTATCTTTACCCGATAAATAACATAAGT
>NW_016876664.1:0-700 GCF_001698545.2 Rhinopithecus bieti
CACGTCCGGCCTTGCTTGGCTTAAATATCTTTTTTTTTTTTTTTGAGACGGAGTCTTGCTCTGTTGCCCAGGCTGGAGCGCATCTCACTGCAAGCTCCACCTCCCGGGTTCACGCCATTCTCCTGCCTCAGCCTCCCGAGTAGCTGGGACTACAGGCGCCTGCCACCACACCCAGCTAATTTTTTGTATTTTTAGTAGAGACGGGGTTTCACCGTGTTAGCCAGGATGGTCTCGATCTCCTGATGTTGTGATCCACCCGCCTTGGCCTCCCCAAGTTCTGGGATTACGGCATGAGCCACCATGCTCAGCCGAAATATCTTTAAATATAGCAACACAGTGAGTTGATGTTTCCAGGAGACAGTTGACAATGACTCAAAAATCCCTGACAGTTACAGCTGATAGTTTACAATTGCCAGGTGTGGTGGCTCATGCTTGTAATCCCAACACTTTGGGAGACCAAGGAAGGAGGATCACTTGAGCCCAGGAGTTCAAGACCAGCCTGGGCAACATAGCAAGACCCTGTCTCTACAAAAAAAAAAAAAAAAAAATAGGAAAAATTAGCCAGGTGTGGTGGTAAGTGCCTGTAGTCCCAGCTGCTTTGGAGAGTGAGGTGAGAGGATTGCTTGAGACCAGGAAGTCGGGCAGCATGAGCGACGATCATGCCACTGCATTCCAGCCTGGGTTACAGAGCAAGACCTTC
>NW_016876665.1:0-600 GCF_001698545.2 Rhinopithecus bieti
CAAAGGATGTGAAGGACCTCTTCAAGAAGAACTACAAATGAAATAAAAGAGGTGCTCTGTGAAATAAAAAAGGACGCAAACAAATGGAAGAACATTACATGCTCATGAAGAGGAAGAATTAATATTATGAAAATGGCCATACTGCCCAAGGTAATTTATAGATTCAATGCCATCCCCATCAAGCTACCAATGACTTTCCTCATAGAATTGGAAAAAACTACTTTAAAGTTCATATGGAACCAAAAAAGAGCCTGCATTGCCAAGACAATCCTAAGCCAAAAGAACAAAGCTGGAAGCATCATGCTACCTGACTTCAAACTATACTACAAGGCTACAGTAACCAAAACAGCATGGTACTGGTACCAAAACAGAGGTATAGACCAACGGAACAGAATAGAGCCCTCCGAAATAACACCACACATCTACAACCATCTGATCTTTAACAAACCTGACAAAAACAATAAATGGGGAAAGGATTCCCTATCTAATAATTGGTGCTGGGAAAACTGGCTACCATATGTAGAAAGCTGAAACTGGATCCCTTCATTACATGTTATACGAAATCAATTCAACATAGATTAAAACTTAGATGTTAGACCT
>NW_016876666.1:0-597 GCF_001698545.2 Rhinopithecus bieti
TACCATTCAGGTCATAGGCATGGGCAAGGACTTCATGCCTAAAACACCAAAGCAATGGCAACAAAAGCCAAAATTGACAAATGAGATCTAGTTAAAGTAAAGAGCTTATGCACAGCAAAAGAAACTACCATTAGAATGAACAGGCAACCTACAGAATGGGAGAAAATTTTATAATCTACCCATCTGACAAAGGGCTAATATCCAGAATCTACAAAGAACTTAAACAAGTTTACAAGAAAAAAAAAAGATCAGACAACCCCATCAAAAGTGGGCAAAGGATATGAACAGACAATTCTCAAAAGAAGACATTTATGTGCCCAACAGACACATGAAAAATGCTTGTCATCACTGGCCATCAGAGAAATGCAAATCAAAACCACAATGAGATACCATCTCACACCAGTTAGAATGGCAATCATTAAAAGTCAGGAAACAACAGGTGCTGGAGAGGATAGGGAGAAATAGGAACACTTTTACACTGTTGGTGGGACTGTAAACTAGTTCAACCATTGTGGAAGACAGTGTGGTGATTCCTCAAGGATCTAGAACTAGAAATACCATTTGAGGATCTAGAACTAGAAATACCATTTGACCCAA
>NW_016876667.1:0-232 GCF_001698545.2 Rhinopithecus bieti
CTGGATTATATCCCTTTAACTTTAGCCAATATGTTTACACACAGAATTTCCTTTACAAATAACATTTCGAAACTTGCTTAAACCTTTAAAGCAACAATTTTTAACCTTTTAATGTAGGTAAAAATCCACATTCTTATGCCTCCTTATAATCCTTTTACCAAAAGTATATTTTACTTTCCTTACACACCTTGCACATAAACTGTTTCTTCAATAGTTTTACATTCAGGAGGCC
>NW_016876668.1:0-231 GCF_001698545.2 Rhinopithecus bieti
GTTTTCTAAGACCACCAGAGCAGGTACAAAAGAACCAGCGACTAGGCAAGGGGTAGGAGCAAAACTGCAAGTTTATTTTGGTCACCTAGCTTCAAGGGAAGAAGGTGGGTAGGGAGAGGTCTGTTGGCCCCCCCCCCCCGACAAAAGGGGCCCCCAGAGTCACCCGTACAGCTCTCGGAGTTCCAACAGTTCCGACCGCAGTGAGGAATCAACCGCAGTGGGGAAGCTGGG
>NW_016876669.1:0-1560 GCF_001698545.2 Rhinopithecus bieti
CTTGTTTTGTCAGGTTTGTCAAAGATCAGATGGTTGTAGATTGAGGGCTCTGTTCTGTTCCATTGGTCTATATCTCTGCTTTGGTACCAGTACCATGCTGTTTTGGTTACTGTAGGCTTGCAGTATAGTTTGAAGTCAGGTAGCGTGATACCTCCAGCTTTGTTCTTTTACTTAGGATTATCATGGCAATGTGGGCTCTTTTTTGGTTCCATATGAACTTTAGAGTAGTTTTTTCAAATTCTGTGAAGAAAGTCATAGGTAGCTTGATGGGGATGGCATGGAATCTATAAATTACCTTGCGCAGTATGGTCATTTTCACAATATTGATTCTTCCTATCCATGAGCATGGAATGTTCTTCCATTTGTTTGTGTCCTCTTTTATTTGATTGAGCAGTAGTTTGTAGCTCTCCTTGAAGAGGTCCTTCACATCCCTTGTAAGTTGGATTCCTAGGTATTTTATTCCCTTTGTAGCAATTGTGAATGGGAGCTCACTCATGAAGAAATAACTGAGATCAGAGCAGAACTGAAGGGGACGAGACACAAAAAACCCTTGAAAAAAATCAATGAATCCGGGAGCTGGTTTTTTGAAAAGATCAACAAAATTGATATACCACTAGCAAGACTAATAAAGAAGAAAAGAGAGAAGAATCAAATAGATGCAATAAAAAATGATAAAGGGGATATCACCACCGATCCCACAGAAATACAAACTACCATCAGAGAATACTATAAACACCTCTATGCAAATAAACTAGAACATCTAGAAGAAATAGATAAATTCCTGGATGCATGCACCTGAAATTGAGGCAATAATTAATATCCTTCCAATCAAAACAGTCCAGGACCAGACGGATTCACAGCCGATTTCTACCAGAGATACAAAGAGTAGCTGGTACCATTCCTTCTGAAACTATTCCAATCGATAGAAAAGAGGGAATCCTCCCTAACTCATTTTATGAGGTCAGTGTCATCTTGATACCAAAGCCTGGCAGAGAAACAACCAAAAAAGAGAATTTTAGACCAATATATAAAATACTGGCAAACCAAATCCAGCAGCACATCAAAAGCTTATCCACCATGATCAAGTGGGCTTCATCCCTAGGATGCAAGGCTGGTTCAACATATGCAAATCAATAAACGTAATCCGTTACATAAACAGAACCAAAGACAAAAACCACATGATTATCTCAATAGATGCAGAAAAGGCCTTTGAACAAAATTCAACAGCCCTTCATACTAAAAACTCTCGATAAACCAGGTATTGATGGAATGTATCTCAAAATAATAAGAGCTATTTATGACAAACCCACAGCCAGTATCATACTGAATGGGCAAAAACTGTAAGCATTCCCTTTGAAAACTGGTACAAGACAGGGATGCCCTCTCTCACCACTCCTATTCAACATAGTGTTGGAAGTTCTGGCCAGGGCAGTCAGGCAAAATAAATAAATAAATGTTCTTGTGATAGTTTGCTAAGGATGATGGTTTCCAGCTGCATCCATGTCCCTGACGAGTTGATGGGTGCAGCACACCAACATGGCATAAGTATACATATGTATC
>NW_016876670.1:0-232 GCF_001698545.2 Rhinopithecus bieti
GACACATATACCCCATAAAGAAAAGATTAATTGGCTGGGCATGGTGGCGCACGCCTGTAATCCCAGCACTTTGGGAGGTGGAGGCGGGCGGATCACAAGGACAGGAGATCAAGACCAGCCTGGCCAATATGGTGAAACCCCGTCTCTACTAAAAAAAAGATACAAAAATAAGCCGGGTGTGGTGGTGTGAGCCTGTAATCCCAGCTACTCGGGAGGCTGAGGCAGGAGAATC
>NW_016876671.1:0-600 GCF_001698545.2 Rhinopithecus bieti
TAGAACAGTTTGCTAACACTGTTGTCGTGGATACTGCAAAGTGATATGTGGGTGCTCCTTGAGGGCTATGGTGAAAAAGGAAATATCCTCACATTAAAACTGGAAAGAAGCCATCTGAGAAACGGCATTGCCATGTGTGAATGCAAATCACAGAGTTACACGTTTCTCTTCAGTCATCAGTTTGTTCACACAAGTTTCTGGAAATCTGCAATTAGATACTTCATAGCACAATGAAGCTTACGGTGACAAAGGAAATATCCTCAGATGAAAACTAGAAAGAAGCTTTCTGAGAAACTTCTTGGTGATGTGTGAATTCATCTCACAGAGTTACACTTATGTTTCGTGGAGCAATCCATTAACACTGTCTTTGAGGAAACTGAGAGGGGTTTCTTTGGATCGCATTGAAGCCTTAGCTGATAAAGGAAATTTCATCAGTTCAAAACGTGAAAGAAACTTTCTGAGAAACTCCTTTCTGATCAGTGTGTTGATCTCACACACTTACAACTTAGACCTCAGGAAGCAGTTTGCTAACACTCTTTTCGTAGGAACTGCAAAGTAATATTTGGGAGCAATAGGGGCCCATGGTGAAAAGGAAATATC
>NW_016876672.1:0-300 GCF_001698545.2 Rhinopithecus bieti
TGTCCACCTGGGGCCTGCCTATGTGCCAGACTGTGACCTGATCTGTCCACCTGGTGCCTGATGTCCATGCAGGGACTGGAGTCCCCTTGGGACCTGGTGTCCACCCAGAGCCTGGTGTCAGCCTGGTATCTGATGTCCACTATCTGTGTCCTGATGTTTTCCTGTGGCCTTGGTGTCCACTGGGGCCTTATGTCCACCTGCAGGGGGTGTGCTCCCATGCACCTGCCCTCTTCCTGGGGAGAATGGGTGGGGAGTTTCCCTGATCCTGCCCCTCATCATCCAGGACCTCAACCTCGCCCT
>NW_016876673.1:0-1570 GCF_001698545.2 Rhinopithecus bieti
ATATTCTTCTGGTGTGCCCGTTGCTTAAAGCGCGGTATTGGGGTGGGAGTTACCCGATTTTCCAGGTGTTGTGTGTCTCAGTTCCCCTGGCTAGGAAAAGGGATTCCCTTCCCCCTTGCGCTTCCCAGGTGAGGCGATGCCTCGCCCTGCTTCAGCTCTTGCTGGTCGAGCTGCAGCAGCTGACCAGCACCGATTGTCCAGCACTCCCTAGTGAGATGACCCCAGTACCTCAGTTGAAAATGCAGAAATCACCGGTCTTCTGTGTTGCTCGTGCTGGGAGTTGGAGACTGGAGCTGTTCCTATTCGGCCATCTTCCACACTGTCATTTTAAGACACAGCCTCAAGAATTCAGAATCATGGAACGTTAGGATACTGTCAGATTTCTCAATTATAATAAAGCAACTTACAGGCTATGGAGTTGTATTTTCAGAATTATCAAGCCAGTGTTCTCATCCTGACCATGTTTGTAAATGTTTTTAAAAATCTGTATGCAAAAGGCATTATGCATTGCATTTGTACCTTTTCTAATAAACGTCCATAGCTTTCATCAGATAAAACTACACAACCATTACCCTTTTATTGTTTCTTTTGAGGAACACCCACTTGGTATCTTTTTGGTGAAAATATCAAAGTGCCCTGTCTTTGATGAGCACCTAACCTGCCAAGGGATGAGCACATAACCCAACCTAAACCAATAGGTTTTTCTCTCTTCTCCTCCCCTTCTCTCTCTCTCCCTGTCTCCCTCCCTATCTTCTCTTTTTCTCTATCTTTCCTCCCTCTCTTCCTCTTTCTCTTTCTCATTCTCTCTCTCCCTTGCTCCTTTTAATTTTAACTAAAGTTATACAAATGTAGCAAACATAGTATAATGGTAGCCTCTGCAAAAGACACTACTAAAAGAATACAAAGAAAAGCCAAAAACTGGGAAAACACTTGCAAATCACATATTTGATAAAGGACTTTTATTCAATATATATAAAGAATTCTCAAAATGTAATAATAAAGAAAACCAGTTCAATTTTTAAGAAACAGGCAAAACAGGCCGGGCGCGGCAGCTCACGCCTGTAATCCCAGCACTTTGGGAGGCCAAGGCGGGCGGATCATGAGATCAGGATATTGAGACCATCCTGGCTAACATGGCGAAACCCCATATCTACTAAAAATACAAAAAATTAGCTGGGCGTGTTGTCAGGCGCCTGTAGTCCCAGCTGCTTGGGAGGCCAAGGCAGGAGAATGGCATGAACCTGGGAGGCGGAGCTTGCAGTGAGCTGAGATTGTGCCACTGCACTCCAGCCTGGGCGACAGGGTGAGACTCTGTCTCAAAAAAAAAAAAAAAAAAAAAAAAAAAAGAAAGAAATAGGCAAAACATATAAAACTATAACCAAAGAAATGCAGAGTACAATTATAATAAAATAATATTTTCACCATCAAATGACAAATTTTTTATTCCATGTTTCCAAGAACATGTGAGGACATACACTCATACTTTCTTGTAGGAATGTAAACTGGTAAAACTTCTAGAAGAAAAATCTGACATTATACATCCTAGCGTTTTAAACATGTTCACAATTTT
>NW_016876674.1:0-232 GCF_001698545.2 Rhinopithecus bieti
CTGGACCTGCCGCTGGACCTGTCCCGGGACCTGACACTGGACCTGCCGCTGGACCTGCCCCTGCACCTGACGCTGGACCTGCAGCTGGACCTGCCCCTGGACCTGCCACTCGGTCTGCTACTGGACTGCTAACAAATGCTGCAGATTTTTATGGAGAGAAAAGTACAATGCGTCTCAGAGCAGCTGTCCCAGCTCTGGATGAAGCCGACAGAAAAAGGAAGCAGCAGAGACA
>NW_016876675.1:0-599 GCF_001698545.2 Rhinopithecus bieti
TATGTCTTTATCAGCAGTATGAAAACAGATGAATACAGTAAATTGGTACTGGTAGAGTGAGGTGCTGCTGTAAAGATACCCAAAAATGCGGAACCAACTTTGGAACTGGGTAACGGGCAGAGGTTGGCACGGTTTGCAGGGCTCACAAAAAGACAGAAAAACATGAGAAAGTTTGGAACTCCCTAGAGACTTGTTGAGTAGCTTTGACCAAAATGCTAATGATGATATGGACAATGAAATTCAGGCTGAGGTTGTCTCAGATGGAGATGAGGAACTTGTTGGGAACTGGAGTAAAGGTGAATCTTGCTATGTTTTAGCAAAGAGACTGGTGGCATTTTGCCCCTGCCCTAGAGATCTGTGGAACTTTGAACTTGAGGGCGATCATTTAGGGTAGCTGGCAGAATAAATTTCTAAGCAGCAAAGCATTCAAGAGGTGACTTGGGTGCTGTTAAAAGCATTCAGTTTTAAAAGGAAACAGCATAAAACTTTGGAAAATTTGCAGCCAGGCAATGTGATAGAAAAGAAAACCAATTTTCTGAGGAGAAGTTCAAGCCAGCTGCAGAAATTTGCATAAGTAACAAGGAGCTAAAATGTTCATC
>NW_016876676.1:0-300 GCF_001698545.2 Rhinopithecus bieti
TGATACCCAGGATAAGGGTGTTGACACACCTCTCTATTCAGGGAGCCCGGATGCTCATTTCAGAAATGTAGAACCTGGGGGTCATTTTATCCATGTAGAAATGCCTTGAGAGGAAGACACAGCGTGACAGAATCCAGGACATTCATGGCATTGGGCTGAAAAAGACACATGAGACACGGCACTGCAAAGCAGTTTGTAACTGTGGGGTCCTAAGCCCAGGGAAGCATAGCGCATGTCCAGACTCACAGGCACTATGAGTCTGTAAAGGAGACACTATGAGTCTCATTTACTATGAGAAGT
>NW_016876677.1:0-232 GCF_001698545.2 Rhinopithecus bieti
AGACATAAAAGATATACTAGATATAGTTATAAAATATACACGTAATAAATATTATAGGTATAAAATTTAAACATAATAAATATAATTGATATGGGTATAAAATATAGACATAATAGATATAGGTATAAAATATAGACATAATAGATATAATAGATATAGTTATAAAATATAGACGTAATAGATATTATAGATATAGGTATAAAATATAAACATAATAGATATAATAGATATG
>NW_016876678.1:0-386 GCF_001698545.2 Rhinopithecus bieti
GATAGAGTGAGACTTCATCTCAAGAAAAAAAAAAAAAGGTAAGTTGTGTTATGTCATAGAAAATTAAATTTAAATGGCCAGGCGCGGTGGCTCAAGCCTGTAATCCCAGCACTTTGGGAGGCCGAGACGGGCGGATCACGAGGTCAGGAGATCGAGACCATCCTGGCTAACACGGTGAAACCCCATCTCTACTAAAAAATACAAAAAACTAGCCGGGCGAGGTGGTGGGCGCCTGTAGTCCCAGCTACTCAGGAGGCTGAGGCAGGAGAATCGCTTGAAACCGAGAGGAGGAGCTTGTAGTGAGCTGAGATCCGGCCACTGCACTCCAGCCTGGGTGACAGAGCAAGACACCGTCTCAAAAAAATAAAAAGGAAAAAAAAAAAAAG
>NW_016876679.1:0-795 GCF_001698545.2 Rhinopithecus bieti
CAGGTTCTTGGGGCCTGTGCACCCTCTTCCCCACACGCACCCTCTTCCCTGTGTGCACCCTTGTCCCCGCGTGCACCCTTTTCCTGGTGCGCACCCTCTTCCCCGTGCACACCTTCTTCCCAGCGTGCACCCTCGTCTCCAGGAGCACCCTCGTCCTCCGTCGTGTCCACCCGGAGTCTGCTGTGTGTTTCTACTCAGGCCATGCCCGCCTCTTGCTGTGAGCTCAGTTTATTGAGGTGCGGTGAGAAACCAACAGAGGGGAGCAGTGTCCCAGGTTGTCAGGGCGGGAGGGAGCCTTGGGCATCTCTTCCCCAGCTCTGGCAACCCACCCTTCGGGATATAGTGCTGGGGAGAGAGGTGAGTTCTAAAGGTAAAGCCGTCGTGATTTCCTGAGTCTTAATTATCTAACACTGGGCCATCTGCCATGTCGCTCCGTCGAAGGGCACCTCTAGAGACAAAGCAAAGCCTCTGGTGGCCGTGGGCGGGGTGCCCATGCCTATCTGTGGGTCCTGTAGAGCCTACCCGGAGCCCTTCCAGCTGTGGGGATTTTCAGGCACTTGCTGCCTGTGGGAGGTGTGCGTCAGCCGCCTGGTAGGTGCGGACGCCTGGAGGGACAGGCACAGGCCCACAGGCGTTGCGGGTGTGGGAGAAAGTGCGCAGAGGGCCCAGCAGATGCCGTGTGGTCAGCGGAAGCCGTGAACACAGGCCGGGCTCGGGAGACACATTTGGAAATACACTTTAAGCAACATCAATGGATAATGCTGCGATTTGGCTTCCTCCCGTGGTCCAAAACAT
>NW_016876680.1:0-1251 GCF_001698545.2 Rhinopithecus bieti
ATTTGGCCATCTTGCTCCGCCCCCCTTTATTTTCTTAATAGTATTTTCAAAGCACAAAACTTTTATTTTTATTGATGAAGTTCGATTTATTGAGTTTTTTTCATTAATGACTTTGCATTTGTTCTCATTTTTGACAACTCTCTGCCCAACACAAAGTCACAAAGATTATCTCCCGTGTTTACTTCTAAAAGTCTTATAATTTTAACTCTTACATATAAGTACCATATTGTGTTAATTTTGGTATATAGTATGAGGTAAGAATCTAGTTCATTAATTTTGCATATGGCTTTCTAGTTATCCCAACATCATTGGTTGAAAAGACTTTTCCCTCCTTCATTTTTTTTTTTATACTTTAAGTTCTAGGGTACATGTGCACAACGTACAGGTTTGTTACATAGGTATACATGTGCCATGTTGGTTTGCTGCACCCATCAACTCGTGATTTACATTAGGTATTTCTCCTAATGCTATCCCTCTGCCAGTCCCCAACCCTTGACAGGCCCCAGTGTGTGATGTTCCCCGCCCTGTGTCCAAGTGTTGTCATTATTCAGTTCCCACCTATGAGTGAGAACGTGCAGTGTTTGGTTTTTCTGTCCCTGTGATAGTTTGCTCAGAATGATGGTTTCCAACTTCATCCATGTCCCTGCAAAGGACATGAACTCATCCTTTTTTATGGCTGCATAGTATTCCATGGTGTATATGTGCCACATTTTCTTAATCTAGTCTATCATTGATGGACATTTGGGTTGGTTCCAAGTCATTGATATTGTGAATAGTGCCACAATAAACATATATGTGTGTGTGTGTCTTTGTAGTAGCATGATTTATAATCCTTTGGGTATATACCCAGTAATGAGATCACTGGGTCAAATGGTATTTCTAGTTCTGGATCCTTGAGGAATCACCCCTTTGTCTTCCACAATGATTGAACTTATTTACACTCCCACCAACAGTGTAAAAGCGTTCTTATTTCTCCACATCTTCTCCAGCATCTGTTGTTTCCTGACTTTTTAATGATTGCCATTCTAACTGGCGTGAGTTGGTATCTCATTGTGGTTTCAATTTGCATTTGTCTGATGACCAGTGATGGTGACCATTTTTTCATGTGTCTGTTTGCTGCATAAATGTCTTCTTTTGAGAAGTATCTGTTCATATCCTTTGCCCACTTTTGGATGGGGTTGTTTTTTTCCTGTGAATTTGTTTAAGTTCTTTCTAGATTCTGGATATTAGCCCTTTGTCAGATAGGCAGAT
>NW_016876681.1:0-1022 GCF_001698545.2 Rhinopithecus bieti
CCTCCCTGCAGTGGAAGCCCCTTACCTCAGGCTTCCCTCTACTTGTAGTTCCCAGTCTCTCTAGCCTTCTCCCAGAGCCCCCATTATTTTGCCTTCATTCAAATGCCCACTGAAACGTCACGTCCTCAGGGAAGAATTTCCTTTAGGAATCCGCAGACTAGCTCCTGTTCTGAGGTTCTGTTCAGAGTTTCTACGTTCTCAACATTCAATTGATCCTTAAAAACAAACGTGAGTGCGCTGTGCGTGTGTGTGTGTGCGCGCGCGCACACGTGCTCACATGTGTGTGGGTGTCTCCCAACAAACTTGTTCCCTCCACCATGAGGGCTGAGAGGATGAATATCTCAGTGCACATGTGACCCATTTGCAGCGGACCCTTGTCAAAGCTCTGCTATGGAATTTGATGGAATCTGGGGCTTAATTCTGAAGCAATAAAGAGATGGAAATTTCCATGTTTAAACTTTTCTCATCTTGTTTCCTTTCTCTATTTTGTATTGATGACATTTATGTTGACATAAAGTTTCTAATCCTAACTCTCCACCTATCCAGCTCTCTATCTGTGGAAGAATAGCCTAATATCTTCTCATCTCTTTCCCCGTAAAATAAGAGTGATTGCACCTGGATTCAGACTCCCTTCCCTAACCCATCCTCCAATATTTTCAGGTAACAGTGAACATTACAAACCTGCGGTATCATTTTAGGGAAATCATTCAGCCTTTTAAATATTTATTTCCCTCATCTGTAAGATAAGAACATTATAAATTAAATGTAATATGTATGTATAAAGAACTTGATAAAATACGTGCGTGGTCTGTAGTACGTAATCAATAATTAGCAGTTTGTTTTTTTCCCTTTTCAGCTCAGCTTTCTGAACCCATAAATTCTTATACCTGCTTATGAATCCCATATGTCACTGAAGCCCCTAGGAGCTGTGTTTACAGTAGTTACATCTGTCATCCCCATACCTGTGTCTTGAGACAAACTGGATCTTAATTCTGCCCTTTATTTCCTCCCCGACTCTACTA
>NW_016876682.1:0-275 GCF_001698545.2 Rhinopithecus bieti
CTCAGATACGCAGGTGCCACTTAACCAGGTCTCCTAAAATGCCCTGCCCCTTTCCCATCACGACTCTGCAAGGCTGGAGACCTAGACACTCAGAGACTCCAGAGAACAAGACCCTGATGGGTGGTGGTGCTGGGATGTGGGGTGAAGGCAGCCGAGACAGAACCTCCAGTAGGGGGAGGAGATGCCCTGTCTTTTGGGGCCCTGGGGAGTCACTGCACACTCTGGGTCTCTGTTTCCTCATCTGGAAAATGAAGGGATGCTGAGCCTGTAGTGCA
>NW_016876683.1:0-792 GCF_001698545.2 Rhinopithecus bieti
CATCATACTAATAGTTTAAGATTACAGTGGCAATTTTCTATAACACGCCGTCAAGCCCAAGCTATTGTCAGAGCCTGCCCATCTTGTGCTCCTATTATTGCACCTTTTTTAAGTCCAGGTATTAATCCTCGAGGCATTCAACAAAATCACATTTGGCAAATGGATGTAAGTTATGTTCCTTTATGTTCCTTCTTTTGGTCATTTAAAATATGTTCATCATACAATTGATACCTGGTCACATTTCCAATAGGCTACACCATTGCCTTCTGAAAAGGCTGACTTTGTTATTACTCACTTACTTACTTGCTTTACAGGTATAAGAGTTCCTGCTAAACTAAAACTGATAATGCCCCTGCTTATTGCTCTCATAAATTGGCTGCCTTCCTTTCTTTATACCATATTCGTCATTCCACTGGTATTCCATTTAACAGTCAAGGTCAAACAATTATTGAAAGAGCCAATGCTACCTTAAAATTACAACTTTTAAAACAAAAGGGGAGATGGGTGAGATTCCCCAAAACATCAAATTCTGAAAGCCCTTTTACTTTAAATTTTCTCAACCATTGGCGCCAATTACAGCAGTCTGCAGCGGTGAAACATTTTCAACAGCCTTTAGAAAAGCCGCAAAACAGTAATCTGTGGGTGTATTATCCTTCATTACAAGGGCAATATTTAAAAAGAAAAGTTTTACAGTGGGGCTGAGGCTATGCTCTTGTCCATAAAGGTGCCGGAGATGAGTGGTTTCCATCTCGACGGTTGAAACAGTGCCATGGTGAAGAGGAGCCGATCCGA
>NW_016876684.1:0-599 GCF_001698545.2 Rhinopithecus bieti
TCTGAATGGGTTGACGCTTGATAATTCTCTTAAGTAGAACACAATGAAACAGGAGTGGCTAGCTAAGTTCCATCAATTTTTTTTAACTCTTTTGACTTTTCTTCTGGTCTTCTGTTATCCTTTCTGCAGGTCGCTTCTTCAACCCCTTCATTTTCCTGGTTTGTAGTTTGCTTAGGTCTTGCTTCTGCGTATGAATCCTTCCATAAGTTGTACCAAAAGTATCATGGGAGATATTTTTCTTCTTATTTGGCTTGGGAGCTTTTGGCATTTTCATAGATAATTTATAAAGGTCATCGGATGCCAGGTGTGTCCTCCTCAGAACCAGATCCAATGAGGGTCCCATCTCTTCCAATTCAATCTGTGGTGTTCTGCAACCAGATTTCTTCAACAGCAACTTATAGCTTCGAAAGTAAATCTTCCCATTCAGTGCAGTGAAGTGCAGAACATACTCTAATCCAGCCAGGCGGATATTTGATACTGTGGGGCCTCTGAAGAAATCAATAAGAAGACTTTGTAGTCTTCTATGACCTTCTGTTACATCAAAATCATCACCAGCAAATATTAGCATGGGTTTTGTTCCCTCAGGACATTTACTGTTC
>NW_016876685.1:0-300 GCF_001698545.2 Rhinopithecus bieti
GGCCAGGCGCGGTGGCTCAAGCCTGTAATCCCAGCACTTTGGGAGGCCGAGACGGGCGGATCACGAGGTCAGGAGATCGAGACCATCCCGCCTAACACAGTGAAACCCCGTCTCTACTAAAAACTACAAAAAACTAGCCGGGCGACATGGCGGCGCCTGTAGTCCCAGCTACCCGGGAGGCTGAGACAGGAAAATGGCATGAACCCGGGAGGCAGAGCTTGCAGTGAGCTGAGATCCGGCCACAGCACTCCAGCCTGGGTGACAGAGCGAGACTCCGTCTAAAAAAAAAAAAAAAAAAAT
>NW_016876686.1:0-274 GCF_001698545.2 Rhinopithecus bieti
GGAAATATTCTCAGAAAGAAACTGGAAAGAAGCTTTCTTAGAACCAGCTTTGCGATGTGTGAATGCAACTCACAGAGTTACATGTTTCTCCTCAGTGATCCGTTTGCTTACACAGTTTTCTTGAAATCTGCAATGGGATACTTCTTAGCGCCATGCAGCTGACGGAGACCAAGGTAAATCCTCAGATCAGAAAGTGAAAGAAGCTTTCTGAGAATTTGCTTTCTGATGTGTGACTTCATCTCTCAGAGTTACACCACTATTTCTTGGAGCCGTT
>NW_016876687.1:0-1516 GCF_001698545.2 Rhinopithecus bieti
TTATCTTTTAAAATCTCATATAAGTCATTTTATAACCACTTACTGTTAAACTAGTCATCCTAGATTCTTTGAGAACCTATTTTAAAACTATGTAGAAAAAGAGGGAATCCTCCCTAACTCATTTTATGAGGCCAACATCATCCTGATACCAAAGCCTGGCAGAGACACAACAAAAAAACAGAATTTTAGACCAATATCCCTGATGAACATCGATGCAAAAATCCTCAGTAAAATACTGGCAAACCGAATCCATCAGTACATCAAAAAGCTTATCCACCATGATCAAGTGGGCTTCATCCCTGGGATGCAAGGCTGGTTCAACATATCCAAATCAATAAACATAATCCATCACATAAACAGAACCAAAGACAAAACCACATGATTATCTCAATAGATGCAGAAAAGGCCTTTGACAAAATTCAACAGTCTTTCATGCTAAAAACTCTCAATAAATTCGGTATTGATGAAACGCATCTCAAAATAATAAGAGCTATTTATGACTCTCTCACCACTCCTATTCAACATAGTGTTGGAAGTTCTGGCTAGGGCAATCAGGCAAGAGTATTCAGTTAGGAAAAGAAGAAGTCAAATTGTCCCTGTTTGTAGATGACATGATTGACATGATTGTATATTTAGAAAACCCCATTGTCTCAGCCCAAAAAGCTTATCCACCATGATCAAGTGGGTTTCATCCCTGGGATGCAAGGCTGGTTCAACATATCCAAATCAATAAACATAATCCATCACATAAACAGCTATCATACTGAATGGACAAAAACTGGAAGCATTCCCTTTGAAAACTGGCACAAGGCAGGGATCCGCTCTCTCACCACTCCTATTCAACATAGTGTTGGAAGTTCTGGCTAGGGCAATCAGGCAAGAGTATTCAGTTAGGAAAAGAAGAAGTCAAATTGTCCCTGTTTGTAGATGACATGATTGACATGATTGTATATTTAGAAAACCCCATTGTCTCAGCCCAAAATCTCCTTAAGCTGATAAGCAACTTCACCAAAGTCTCAGGATACAAAATCAATGTGCAAAAATCGCAAGCATGCGTATACACCAGTAACAAACAGACAGCCAAATCATGAATGAACTCCCATTCACAATAGCTTCAAACAGGATAAAATACCTAGGAATCCAACTTATAAGGGATGTAAAGGACCTCTTCAAGGAGAACTACAAACCACTGCTCAGTGAAATAGAAGAGGACAAACAAATGGAAGAATACACCATGCTCATGGATAAGAAGAATCAATATTGTGAAAATGGCCATACTGCCCAAGGTAATCTATAGATTCAGTGCCATCCCCATCAAGCTGCCAATGACTTTCTTCACAGAATTGGAAAAAACTAAAGTTCATATGGAACCAAAAAAGAGCCCACATTGCCAAGACAATCCTAAGCCAAAAGAACAAAGCTGGAGGCATCATGCTACCTGACTTCAAACTACACTACAAGGCCACAGTAATCAAAACAGCGTGGTACTGGTACGAAAACATAGATATAGACCAAT
>NW_016876688.1:0-698 GCF_001698545.2 Rhinopithecus bieti
TGCAAGGAAAGCTTCTCTCCAATGTATGATGAAAGACATTTCCTTGCCTCACACAGGCCTCCGGTCGCCACTTACTAACCCTTCGCAGAACCCTCAAAGACCGACTTTAAACATGGAAAATGTAGAGTAAGCTTTAACCCTGTGAAAAGAATGGGCATGTCAGAGAGGAGTTTCTTCGAGTGCTTCTTTCTGTTTTTTATTGGACGACATTTCACTTTTTGCCATAGTCTTCAATGTGCTCTGAATATCACTCTTTTGGTTTTACAGGAACAGTGTTCAAACTGTGCCTTATGAGAAGAAAGTTATAACTCCCTGAGTGGAATACACACATCACCAAGCAGTTTCTCAGACAGCTTCTCTCCATTTTTTATCTGACTACATTTCCTATTTCACCATAGGCTCGTAGGTGATCCCAAATATCCCTTTGCAGTTCCATCCACGAGGGAGTTTCCAAGCTTGCGTAACGTAAAGAAAGCTTCATCTATGTGAGATGAATAAACACAGCAAAAGCATATACACAGAAATCTTCTTTACAGTATTTATCTGAAGATATTTCCTTTTCACCATAATCCAGAATGTGTTCCCGTAGGACCCTTCTTTGATCCCTCCATGACAGTTTCCAAGCTGTGTAATGTAAAGAAAGCTTTATCAATGTGAGATGATTACACATATCACAGGGTAGTATCCTAGAAAGCTTC
>NW_016876689.1:0-598 GCF_001698545.2 Rhinopithecus bieti
CATCCATGTCCCTGCAAACGACACGAACTCATCATTTTTTATGGCTGCATACTATTCCATAGTATATATGTGCCACAATTTTTTAATCCAGTCTATCATTGATGGACATTTGGGTTGGTGCCAAGTCTTTGCAATTGTGAATAGTGCCGCAATAAACATACGTGTGCATGTGTCTTTATAGTAGCATGATTTATAATCCTTTGGGTATATACCCAGTAATGGGATCGCTGGGTCAAATGGTATTTCTAGTTCTAGATCCTTGAGGAATCACCACACTGTCTTCCACAATGGTTGAACTAATTTACATTCCCACCAACAGTGTAAAAGTGTTCCTATTTCTCCACGTCCTCTCCAGCATCTGTTGCTTCCTGACTTTTTAATGATTGCCATTCTAATTGGTGTGAAATGGTATCTCATTATGGTTTTGATTTGCATTTCTCTGATGACCTTGATAATGAGCATTTATTCATGTGTCTGTTGGTTGCAGAAATAATCTTCTTTTGAGAAGTGTCTGTTCATATCCTTTGCACACTTTTGATAGGGTTATTTTGTCATGTAAATTTGTTTAAGTTCTTTGTAGATTCTGGATATTAGCCCT
>NW_016876690.1:0-792 GCF_001698545.2 Rhinopithecus bieti
GCACCTGTCACCGTCCGTGTGCCCCGCCAGCTCCAGTGCGTGCTGTGGACCGTGTCTCATGCTTTCAGATGTGCGTATTAAACGTTTGCCTACAACTCCAACAGTCCTCGGTTTTAGTTTTTTAAGTAGATTATAAACCTCAATCTATGGGTGGCTACTAAAGGTTTTCTCAGCAGTTTTGTGGGCAAAGATTATAAAAATATTTTTATAGGGATCACTGAACTATGCACAAGTCATAAAAGGAGAACAAAGCCAGTAGTTTAAACATGGCGTTCCCCTTGGCCTGTGTACTTACCATTACATATTTGCCATGTGTCAGTTTCCATCCACAGCAGCAGGCCAGGACCCTGTGCCTCGACCACAGGCTCCTGCTCTCCTTAGAAAGTAAAAGAGAATACATGAATCTTATCTACTAGGCCTCTTGATTGCAATCCTAGCTGCATGTTAAAACCGCCAAGGTAGGGGTTTGAAAAATCTGATAGCCAGTTTCTCGTCCAGTCTGAGCCACGGTCCTCGCTGGGACCTAGGTTGGAACTCTCCAGATGACTCTTGCCAGAGTAGACATGGGTGCTGGGGTGACAGCGCTGCCGCCCTCACGGGCCCCCCCTCCTGTAGGGACAGCGTTTCTGCCTCTTAGTTCTAGTCTGCAGAAGACCACACTGTGCCTCAGAAACGGGGTGGAGAGCTGTATTGGGGAGAGGAGACGCCAGAAACAAGCTGTTTGGGAAATCAGAGTCCAACAGCCAAGAGCTGGCGTGGAGGCTTTCCTTTCTGGCTCTGTAAAGACAAAGC
>NW_016876691.1:0-278 GCF_001698545.2 Rhinopithecus bieti
AAGTAAAAATATTAGCAGGGAGTGAAAAATATTAGCATATAAGAAACAAATTTTAAATAACAATATTATCCATTTCCTGAATTAGTTATGCATGGAGATCAGAAATGTATGCTGTGAAATAGGCTAACTGCTAAAGACCTTTATTTTGTTTTAGAGACAGGGTCTCGCTATGTTGTCAAGGCTAGATTCTATTAATAATCCTTAGCTCAAATGATCCTCCCGCCTCAGCCTCCTGAGTAGCTTGGGCTACAGGCATGCACCACTGTGCCCGGCAGACG
>NW_016876692.1:0-397 GCF_001698545.2 Rhinopithecus bieti
ACATCAACATATACATTTATATACATTTACAAAAAAAAATTTATACAAGCAATGATAAATACATGCTTGGCTACATTTGATATTGACACACACAAGCATTGATGTAGCAAACTTAATCTGATCATAAATAATGACACACATATACAAATATATACAAAGTCATACAGCATCAGATGCAGTGACATGCCCACACACAACACACATAAACACCCATATTACACAATGCATGAACATACATTCACACACATTACATGCATAAGACTTGATCAAAACATAGTGACCATACAGACTCAGTTATTGGTATACACGCTTATAAATATACATATCTATGCAAAGACATATATGGTCATACACAGTCATGCTGACATACACACAAACTTACACTAAGCGACACATC
>NW_016876693.1:0-397 GCF_001698545.2 Rhinopithecus bieti
CTATTACCATCAAACTACCATTGACATTCTTCACAGAATTAGAAAAAACTATTTTAAATTTCACGTGAAATCGAAGAAGATCCCATATAGCCAAGACAATCCTAAGCCAAAAGAACAAAGTTGGAGGCATCACACTATCTGACTTCGATACCACAAAGCTATAGTAACCAAAACAGCATGGTACTGGTACCAAAACAGACATATAGACCAATGGAGCAGAACTGAGACCTCGGAAATAATACCACACATCCACAACCATCTGATCTTCCACAAACCTGACAAAAACAAGCAATGGGGAAATATTCTCCTGTTCAGTAAGTGGTGCTGGGAAAACTGGCTAGCCTTATGCAGAAAACTGAAACTGGACCTCTTCCTTACACCTTATAAAAAATAAACT
>NW_016876694.1:0-396 GCF_001698545.2 Rhinopithecus bieti
TGCCCTTTGTGATTTCAGCAATGTTGAACTTACTCTCTACACTTTTGCCACCATTATTATGGTTCACTCTAATCCCCTAGTTACTCCTACTAATCCTAACTTTGTATCGAAATTTTCTATAACTGAAACCTGGTCTACAGACAACCAGGTACACTCAGCTCATGCAGGGCACTGCAGAATGTCCCCCCCAGGGCTGTCAATGTGCCTTCTCCCTAAACTTTTCCCTAAGTTCCATCACTGGAGGCCTTCCGGCCATATGTTTCTTATATGACCAAACAGAATATAATTATAAGAACTACTGGCACATTCTCATGGCTAACACTTATTCGCCAGGGACTTAACCCAGGCTGCTGGAGTAAGAAACCTCTCCCAATGCTTCCTTTGCGTTGCACTCGG
>NW_016876695.1:0-701 GCF_001698545.2 Rhinopithecus bieti
GTTGGAAAATATTCTTCAGGATATCATCCAGGAGAACTTTCCCATCCTAGTAAGGCAGGCCAACACTCAAATTCAGGAAATACAGAGAATGCCACAAAGATACTCCTCGAGAATAACATCAACAAGGCACATAATTGTCAGATTCACAAAAGTTTAAATGAAGGAAAAAATCTTAAGGGCAGCCAGAGAGAAAAGTCGGTTTACCTTCAAAGGGAAGCTCACCAGATTATCAGCAGATCTCTTGGCAGAAACTGTACAAGCCGGAAGAGAGTGGGGGCCAATATTCAACATTCTTAAAGAAAATAATTTTCAACCCAGAATTTCATATTCAGCCAAACAACGTTTCATAAGTGAAGGAGAAATAAAATCCATTACAGGCAAGCAAATGCTTAGAGATTTTGTCACCACCAGGCCTGCTCTACAAGAGATCCTGAAGGAAGCAGTAAATATGGAAAGGAACAACTGGTACCAGCCATTGACAAAACATGCCAAAATGTAAAGACCATTGATGCTAGGAAGAAACTCCATCAACTCACAAGCAAAATAACCAGTTAATATCATAATGGCAGGATCAAGTTCACACATAACAATATTAACCTTAAATGTAAATGACCTAAATGGTCCCATTAAAAGACACAGGCTGGCAAATTGGATAAAGAGTCAAGACCCAACAGTTTGCTATATTCAGGAAACCCATCTCA